>NC_065964.1:1770000-2070000 GCF_021464435.1 Cataglyphis hispanica
TGGGGGCGTGGGGAGGCGAGAAGGAAGAGTGTGAGAGTCGACGGCGAGAGAGCGGGTACGAGCGAGGGTGGATCGCGGGTGAGCGAGAGAGACGCCCTCAGGCATGGCGAGTGCGAGCGAGACACCATGCGGCCGGGAAGATTTCGTCCGCGCTTTTCAACGATATCGCTCTTTTCGCTCCCCGGTCATCGCTTCTTCCTCGCGATTGGGAATCCGCGTCTCCGTCAGCGTAGATCCTCGTATCACAGAGAGATCGTCGACGACGAACGAGAGAAAACGCTTCGTCGTCGTCGTCGTCGGAAAGCGCGTCTCTCGACACTCTGCGACCAAGTCCCGGTACTCCCGGTCAATAGTTGCGCGCGTTAACGTCGGAGCGACGAGGAGGTCGGCGACGAGGAGGAGGCGGCGCGGAAGGGTCGGTCGTCGCCGCGGGAAGCCGGGTGAGACGGGTGGTCGCGAGCGCGAGCGAGAGAGAGAGATAAAGAGAGGAGGGGGGAGAGGGAGGGAGAGAGAGAGAGCGCGAGGCGTACGGGCAGAGACGATGGCTCCGAGCGACGGCGGCGTTCATATTGTCCGCGCGCCGCCGCGGGCGCGCGCCGTTCGGAATTTCGGGGGTGCGCGCAAAAAGAAAATTTCTCTCTAGTTAGTCGCGACCGCGCGCTGCCGACATTCTCAGAGAGAAGTTTCTTTTTTCCCGCGACCGGCGGCAATTCTGCGAAAATCCCGAACCGCCGCGCGACGGTCAATTCCTTCGCCGGCCCGGCTGGGTCTCGTTTATTTTTGCATTTTAAGGCATTGAAGAAAAGAAAATGTTAAAAAATAGGAAAAAGCGAGCGCTCGGGCATAGGGTGGGCCGGTGAGGAGGAAGGAGGGGGGAGGTCCAACGGTAGGCGGGGGGCGGCGATATATATAAGGGCGAAGGGGGATGAACGGGGGAAGAGGGCGAGATAGAGAGAGGCCGGGGAAGATGTGCACAAAAACGTACCGACGAACGTACAATGGAGCAAAAAGGGGTACCCAACCTACCTCGGTGAGAGCGGAGTTGAAGTCCGTAGGCCCAGAAAAGAGTAGTCGGAGATATAGAAGGAGAGAAAGAAAGAGAGAGAGAGAGAGAGAGAGAGAGAAAAGTTCTTTCTGGTAAAAGCTACGGGGCGGTAGCCCCGGTGCGCGTCAAGAGGGGAGGAGAAGGAAGTGCGGCGGAAAAGGAGGGCGGTGGCGGAACGGGTTAGAGTCCTGGAGAATTCTTGAAAATGGTAACTGCCAATCGCGCGCCGGGCAGTGACGTATAAGAACGAAACGTGTGTACGTTTATTTTTCACGAACTATCCTCCCCTCAATTTCCAAAAGCGTACATACTCGCCGTAAACTCCGTAGACGCCGTTAGGTATTGTCCGCGTCGTGGTCATGGGATGGGAGTGGGAGGAGGGTAGGGGGAGGGAGGGGGGAGCAGACTCCGGAAATTCGCGCGAGGCAAACTTCTTCGATCGAGGGCGACCGAGAGGAGAGCCTCTGTGGGCTCTTTCATGCTGGGTGCTCGCGCGAATGAAATCTTAACCATCTTGCCGCTCTCTTTCTTGGACCCCCTTTTTTTCGCAGAGAGTCGCGTTTTTTTCTCGCGAAGGGTTTTTTTTCCGATTCGATTCGATTAAACGGCCAACGGCGAATTTCGTGAGAATTTCGCGGTTGACGTAGGTCACGGAAATGATGCTTCGCGAGAGGTGGGTTTAAACATCCGTTTGAATCTGACAGATGTACGTTACGCGCGAGAGGGGCATTCGAGAAATATTTTTTTCATCCAGTGCTAATTCCCTCGCGTGTATCGTATAGGTATACATATACGTGAAACCGCCTTTATTATCCTGTATCCTTGTTTCTTCCCTGTATCCTCGGCGTTTCCGATCTCGCCAAGTGTACTTCGGTGTAACTCTCCTTCGCGGCCTTATTACGTAAGTACGATTAGGATTGGGATCTTTCCCGTCTCCTTGACCCGCGATTCTTGCAGTACGAAGTTTTCACGTATGTATGTATATTATGTACAATATACGTATGCACAATATCTTGCGAACTGTCAAAACGCTGTTCTCGCGCTCTAATATCTTCTTCGCTGGATAATAAGTACGTATACATATATTAACTATAGCGTGTGAAGAATTAATGGAAACGAGAATTAGAGAGACAGAGATAAATAAATAGATAGATAGATAGATAAATAGATAGATAGATAGATGGATGGATAGATAGATAGATAGATAGATAGATAGATAGATAGATAGATACATGGATAGATACATAGATAGATAGATAGATAGATAGATAGATAGATAGATACATGGATAGATACATAGATAGATAGATAGATACATGGATAGATGGATAGATAGATAGATAGATGGATAGATAGATAGATAGATACATGGATAGATGGATAGATAGATAGATACATGGATAGATGGATAGATAGATAGATAGATAGAGAGAGAGAGAGAATTTCACGAAATGTATCCGCCGATGTCGGGAGCAGCGTGACGTAAGATCCATAACGGACTAGGCTGGCGTGCATGCTACGTTGCAATCGAATCGCGTATTTTCTACAAAACGCTTTAGCATCGAAAATGTCGAAAATGTCGAGTTTTCCCGATTGCATCATGTTGTCCCTTTATTCGAACGCATTTATTTGCTCGTTAGAGAAGCCTCTGTTTTCCAGCCGCTCCATATGAGATAGATAGATAGATATTGTGAACGTACAAATAAATCTATTTACATTCTAGGATGATTTTCTATGAGCCCTAAATCTCGAAAGAGAGAGAAACAGATTGCATACAGAAATATATGTGCGAAAATTAAAAATCTAGATTAATGGATAAAATACAAGCGAGAAAAAAATAAAAATCAAGCTATTCGATATATCGAGAAATGATTGCAAAAGTTGACATTTAAAATTCCTTATACTCTGTATCCCGAATTTTAAATGAAATCTCATTTTATAAGAAACCGAGAGAAAGAAGGAGAGTGGGAGGGGGTAGAGAGAGAGAGAGAGAGAGAGAGAGAGAAGGAGGGGGGGGAGAGAGAGAGAGAATTTGAAATAGAAATCTTTTGAAATAGAAATAATCTTTTGAAAAATAAGAAATAATTGCGGAAAAAATTGAGAAATGCATAATAGGCTTTACAATAGACTGCTCTGTACATGGATATTTGTCGTATACTACCGCACTCAATATTGTTTAGCAATAAAGCAAATGTCGCACAAAAAAAAATGACATAGATTTTATTTACATTCAATCTAAATCACTTGTTCCCTAAAGGGATATTTTTGTGTATTTTTACAAGCGCACTTTTTTTTTTTTTCATCGTGTATGCGCAATATTGTTAATATTGTTCTCCATTACATTTGCGTGGAAATGATTTTTGCAGCTCTATTTGGTTATACGAAAAAAATCGGGCAGAAATTGTAGAATGCGTTAACTCCCACTATATCTGAAAAATTATCAGCTTTACTATTTAATAGTAAATAAATCACGTTATGGAATACGCACATTTTACGACATATATGCATCCTTTATATCGAGTATAACCGTTCGATCAAGTTTACATTTACGTTACAATTTATAGAATATAATACAATATAAAGCCAAGTTATCTCATTTACATGTATCTACAAATATCCTATTGATTTGATCAAATCGATATAATAATGTCACATAATAAGTCATGTACACGTAATGTCTCTATATCTCATATTGTTTACATATAATAAATATAAGATTTCTCACCTGAAATCAAACTGTTGTGTCCTATTAAATCGTTTCAAAAGAGAAATCTCTTAATTTTATCTCTATATCATTTTATTTATTTGCAATTTGTGGTAAATTTGTGAAACAATTATTGTATCCAATAAAAAAAAGAGAATAATATATGTCTAAAAATAAGATGATTTATTTAATTATTTTTATCTCATTTTTTTTAATCAATATTATTTCAATATTTATTATAACAATGCTGCGTTTCAGATACATTTTCGTTAGCTGAGATAACTTTAGCTGTGCGTCGCGCTATTCACGTTGATCACGTGATAACTTTATTATCATTTCTACCACATGCACACTTACACACACATACGCACACATGCTGGATCTCCCATCGTCAAATAGTGTGGATCTCAAATCGGGACTACGCCAGTTACGTTCGAAGAATAAAATTAAGTTAATTTTTTATTCTGCTTATTAATTAATCGCGCGTTTATACCCTAGATCGACTCGATGAATCATCACTTTCCGCGAACCCGACGCCGCGACATTCATCGTTCCGAAATGGATTCGTTACGTCAGAGAAGAAGCTCCGATCTCTCATCCTCGGAGGAAATTATCGTTGCAGAGAGAACGGTCTCCCCTCGTTAAATTATTGGGGTCCAAGGGCAGTACGCTTCCTTTTTATCGTCGGTCCGTCGTGATCGTCGTATCCTCCACCGTCGTACATTCGCATGCAAAGTCAACGCCGCTACATTTCGTATAAATAGTTGAGCGATTCTCCAAGAGATATCAGAAGTGCGGAAAAAACGATCTATTTTAGAAATTCTGCCGATTGTTACATTTACATTCAATCTGTTTTATTGTATTACACCCGCTTGTTCAATCATCGAATTTTCAGGAGAATGCATGACCTATCGTAAGTCGATTATAATTTTTAATGCAATTGCATATATATATACAAGATATGTCATTTAAATTTTAAAAAACTTTTCATATCCCCGATTTTCTTCTAGCGGTGAGTTTTTAGCCATTTAAAATATAAATTACGAATATATTCTACATCGAAAATGTGGAAGGGGCTTAAGCACAAATTAAACTTTGCGAGTGTAACAAGATAAATAAGAGAGAATCTTGACTCTTGATTAATTTTAAGTAGACTTAACTTCGACTTTAGCTTAACGGAAAATTTAATTTGTCGCTTAATAATCGCACGGATATATTGAATAGTGGAAGTTAAAAAATGCAATGAGCGATGACCAAAGAGTTTTATGATTCATTATTGATAAAAACTCGTCTGAAAATCTAGCGTTAAGACTCTATCCCGTTTTCGATATTAATCATATTTCTATATATTACATTATCACTCATTCATTAGTAACTCTTTTCGGACATAATATCATTTATATATAAAGACAGAAAAAAAAGAGAGAAAGTGACGAAGAGAGAGAGAGAGAGAGAGAGAGAGAGAGAGAGAGAGAGGAGAGAGCGGGAGGGAGAGAAAGAGAGAGAGAATAATATCTATATCGTAAAGAAAGAATAGAGAGGTGTTTTAAGAAAATATCGTCTGATTATCAATATTTTTAAATAATATAAAAAATAATTCTTTTCCAAACACAAAACTAGTTATAGTTCTTGTAAATTCTTTTTTATGCTGAATACGGCTTCCATTTTGTTCCATCACATCATAGTTTTGAGAAATTTATCTTAGTGAAATTGACAAAAAGAAACTTTTTTTTTATTTTAATAATTAATTCTATATTAACCATTTTAAATTTGTTAATTTTTATCATCGGTATCAGCTTCATATCCAGCGACCTAAAAAAAAATCCTTAAGCTTAAGAATAAACGTAAATTAAAAATTATTTGATATAGTTTATTGTTTAATCTGGAATAGAGATCCCATATCTAATAACAAATATCTTATTAATCATAATCGACACAACAAATTCCGTTTGAGGATTGAAAAGTCTTAATAACAAAATTTTGTTTGCAATAAAACTTCTTTCCGTGCTGTAATTCTATAATATATGTAAAAAAAATACATTAAAAAAGTCAGCCTTTCTTTTGCAATTTAAATTTTTATTCAAATTTTTATTTAAAAAAAAAAAGAACTAAGGAATATAAGATTAATCCTGCTCTTATGTACATATTCTTATATATTATTCGTAATAATGTGCCGCAATTTGTGTGCAATCACCTGATACTCGACTCTCTTCGTTTTGAGAGGAAGCCAAAATATATATCGATAATATCTCCGCCATCCCTTATATTACACGCAGGTGCATAAAATCGGTTGCGTTTACCGGACGCGTAACATTATGTTAATGTCGTCGCGGTTATACTGATGCACGCTACGCACTCATCTTTCGAAATCCTGATTAGTTAATGAAGTTAATAAGCGGTCGGGCGTGACCCGTGGAACCCGATACGCGATAATGCAGATAATGGCTATAATTTTTGCTCGCCGTAGTGGTGGATTACGTTACTTTAATAAAACGGGGTGGAACATTCGCGAGAGCGAATGGTGTACGCGGGTCCTTCGATATATCAATAACTATTATATTATAAAACGTTCGATTTTTTTATGGGCTTCCTTGAGCAGAATCGATAATTGTCATTGTGAACTGAAAGAGTCATCATTTTTTCGTAGACATTTGTCTCTATAAATTTGCTCTCACATGTTCAAAAAATGAGAGGAAGAACCAAAAGGGAGAGAGAGAGAGAGAGAGAGAGAGAGAGAAATCAGTCTCGCTTCCTGCCTCTTTCTCGTCTTTTTATTCATTTTCTCTCTTTATCTCGCTCTCTTGTCTTGTCCAGCTCTTCTTTGTCTTTCCTTTCATCTTCCTTCTCTCATTTTTTGTCTCCCTCTTTCTTTATCATTTCTTATCTCTCCTTTATTTCCGTTCCAATCGTCTCGCTCCATCTCTCTTCTTCCATCTTCCTATCCCTCTTTATCTTTATCAATACAGCCTTATTTCTTGCCTCTTTCTCTCCCCTCTTTTCTTCATCGCTTCACGACACTTCGTGTCATTCTCTTTCTCTCTAGTGCTTCGCATCAAGGCAGATAAGGACAGACAGAGACGGAAGGTGACAGCGGGAATGACAGCGGGAGAATGTACGCACATTTCTTTGCTTTTGACGTTTGTTATTGGGTAATACTATCACACAGCTCTCTCCTACTATGTTTTGCGTTATCCTTTGACACTCGATACAGATCATTTATGAATTCTCGTCTCGTATATATATATATATATATATATATAGGCAAATTTCAGAGAAAGAGAGAGATAGAGAGAGAAATGAAGGAATATCACTTGAGAACCTATATATGTATATGATCAATAGACCAGCAAATTCTATCGACTCTGCAGCCGATGCGCAATGTATTGTAATATAACAGATTATAATATAAAAGACGCAGGAAAAATAAAAACAAAAAAATATATGACATTTGAATTCAGCAATTGAAATCTTGTGGAGAGAAATATATTGTTTGAACAGTTTGTCACTTGACATTGTCACTTGACATTTTAATAAAGACAAATCTCAATAATTTTTTTTATATATGTTAGAAAAACATTCCGGGACTTGAGCTTCAAAAAAAAAATATTTTACTAAAAAAAAATCTATTTTTTATTGATTTAAAAAAAAATTAGCTCTATATTGTATATACATATGTATATATATATATATATATATATATATATATATATATATATAATATTAATAATTAAAACAATGAAATCCATCGTTATTTAGCGTCCACTGAAATAAAAGAAAGAATCGAGTGTAACCTTCTCGAAATATATAAAAATCAATCTTTATATTTTTATGGAAAAAAAAAGAAATCCGACGATTCCACATGTACAATCTTGTATCATAATACGAACGCATCACACGTCGTGCGAAAAAAAGCGACAAACACTGTAAAAAAAGAGAACTGACTGAAACTTCAAACAAAGCGTCTGCAACTATTTTGCAGGCACACTGTCTGAATTTTCAGACGCACTTTTTTGAACTTTCAAAAAAAATGATTAAGGCCTGAAGATTGCCTGAAATTTTTCTCGAGCACCCAGATCTGAAAATTCCGACAAAATGGATTCAAATTTTTAGAAAATTTTTAAATTTCAGTGAATTTTGACTTACAAAATTAATCGTGCTAGTTCGAGGAGCTGTCGCGGTTTAAAAATTAAAGAAAATTAAAAATTAAAAAATAGAAAAAAATAAATGAGAATTACTTCTTCCAGCCTATATACGCGCGGCCGGTGCGTTAATAAAGATTTTAACTCGGTTCCTCTTCTATTCTTTGTCCCACGCGGCTGTGCCACACCACGCCCCTAAACCCCCCGAACGTCGTCGGGTTCGTTCGAGCCGCGTTCTGCCCTTTCTCGGCTCGTCTCAAAAATTCTTGGTACTCCGTTGCTTCCGAGAAAGCGCTGTGCGGTCGCTTCGCGTCGCGTCGCCGACTACTCTTCCAACTAGAGAAAGGGAGAGAGAAAAGGAGCGCGAGGAGGGGGGCGAGAGAGAGAAAAAGAGAGAGATAGATATAGAGACGATCTAGCAACGATTCTGTGCGTTCCGGTCAGTTTTCAATAACGGTGCGCTTTTTTAATCTAGAGAAAACATCGTGTCTTAAGAGGACGAAAGAAATAAAGAGAGAGAGAGAGAGAGAGAGAGAGAGAGAGAGAGAGAATATATATTATTACATAAGAAGCTACTTGTAAAACGATCAAACACACAACGTATGTTTTTATTAAGATGCATTTTTTTTTTTAAACGAGTCTATTTTAATTGATGCGCACACTCTTATTTATATTCTGTGACGTAAAAATAATTGGATCAAATTGTAGCCTACAAAGATAAACGGCGGACAAAATTATAATAAACATATACATTTATTGCATAAAAACAAATTTCATTGCGTAAAAACAGATCGTGAATTATTTTATTGAATTATTATTATTATTATTATTATTATTATTTTCATTATTATTATTATTATTATTATTATTTTCATTATTATTATTATTAGCTATTTTTTAATTAGTCTATTGATTTTTTATAATATGGAAATGATTGATAAATATTTTACGTAACGGGAACAATCGGGGGCGGGGAAAAGAGAGAGAAATTTCGATTTCAATGCGAACGAATAATGAGTATTTTGTGACAATAAATCACGCCTTGCATGTGTGCCGCTCGCAAAAAAAAAGAAAAAAAAACGAAAAATAAAAAACGAAACGAACCAATTTGATGTACTCCTCTCGTGCCTTTTCGTTCCAGTTCCGCCGCGCGTATTCCCCGAACGAAAATATCAGTTCATCGATTGTTTTATGCGCAGTTTTACGATTCGCACCTCCCGGTAATAAAACACTACGAAGACCTATACACGGGAATATACACGCACACCTATATATCTGAAAAATACTGTATTTATTTATCATATCGACCGCATATTCGCGCAGAATCTTAGCTCGCGACGACGATGCCATATTTTCTCCTCAGTTAATTTACGACAAAATATAAGCGAAGCTTCTACTGTAAAAAATTTTTTAAAAATTCGGACATTTTTTTGTATAAATTTTCAGATCTAGGTGTCTGAATGAAACTTCAAACAATCTGTCTTAGTCATCAGAATTCTTCTTCTGAAGATTCAGAAGAGTGTGTCAAAAATTGTAGGGTGTCTGATAATTCAGACAGCATTCTGTCGGAAAATTCAGATAGCATTCTGTTGAAAAATTCAGACAATTTGAAAATTCAAATAGCATTCTGTCAGAAAATACAGACATTGTATCTGAAAATTCATACAGCGTTCTGTTGGAAAATTCAGACAGTATTCTGTCTGAAAATTGAAGTGTCTGAAAATTCAGATAGCATTCTGTCGGAAAATCCAGACAATTTAAAAGTTCAAATAGCATTCTGTCAGAAAAGTCATATAGTGTTATCTGAAAATTCATACAGCATTCTATCGGAAAATTTAGACAGCCTTCTGTCTGAAAATTGAAGTGTATCGGAAAATTCAGACAATCTAAAAATTAAAATAGCATTCTGTCAAAAAATTTAGACAGTGTATCTGAAAATTCATACAGCATTTGGTCGAAAAATTCAGATAGCATTTTGTTGAAAAATTCAGATAGCATTTTGTCGAAAAATTCAGACAACCTAAAAATTCAAATAGGATACCGGTGTGAAGTTAGCACCGCATTTTCAAAAATCGAAAGTTTTATAGAGAGTTCTATTTGCACCCCAAATAGTTCTATAGTTCCTGATAGGTTTTAGAAATAGTTCCGGCAAAAAACCTAAAAAAATTGCATTTTGAAAATATGAGGTGCCAACTTCCCGTGGCACCGCAAAATGCGAAAAATGCCATTTAAATCGTCGTATCCTATAGTTCTCGAAGAGTTCTACAGTTCCTGATAGATTTTAGTAATAGTTCCGGCCTCTAAATATTTTTAAACAATTTTTGAATCTAGAGCTGGCACCTCATCTTTCGTAAAAGTGGCCAGAACTTTTTCATCTTTGGTTTTACAGCTCCGGACGTTGATAATAATCGATAGAACTCTTCGGGGTGCAAACGGAACTGTCATCAGAACTCCGAAATCCCCAAAAAAATTTTACCCCCTCGGGACTTAGAAATTTTCTAAGAGCGTATAACTAAAAGTGGCCAGAACTTTTTCATCTTTGGTTTTACAGCTCCGGACGTTCATAATAATCGATAGAACTCTTCGGGGTGCAAACGGAACTGTCATCAGAACTCCGAAATCCCTAGAAATTTTCTAAGTCCCGAGGGGATAAAATTTTTTGGGGGATTTCGGAGTTCTGATGACAGTTCCGTTTGCACCCCGAAGAGTTCTATCGATTATTATCAACGTCCGGAGCTGTAAAACCAAAGATGAAAAAGTTCTGGCCACTTTTACGAAAGATGAGGTGCCAGCTCTGAGATTCAAAAATTGTTTAAAAATATTTAGAGGCCGGAACTATTACTAAAATCTATCAGGAACTGTAGAACTCTTCGAGAACTATAGGATACGACGATTTAAATGGCATTTTTCGCATTTTGCGGTGCCACGGGAAGTTGGCACCTCATATTTTCAAAATGCAATTTTTTTAGGTTTTTTGCCGGAACTATTTCTAAAACCTATCAGGAACTATAGAACTATTTGGGGTGCAAATAGAACTCTCTATAAAACTTTCGATTTTTGAAAATGCGGTGCTAACTTCACACCGGTAAATAGGATTCTGTCAGAAAAATCGAACAGTGTTATTTGAAAATTCATACAGCATTCTATCGGAAAATTTAAACAGCATTCTGTCTGAAAATTGAAGTGTCCGAAAATTCAGACAGTATTCTGTCAAATTCAGGCAGTGTATTTGAAAATTCAAACAGTGTGTCTGCAAGAAAAACTGCAAAAACTCTATCTCAGAAGTTTCAATCAATTTTTTCTTATAGTGTTCGCTCTTACGATATATCGTATATTCAAGCACAAGCAAAAATCTCTATCATTATTATATCGATCTATCATTCCCGAGATACGTTCCATTTTAAGTTCAACTTGTGACCAATCCAGTTGCAACGTTGATTTAAAAACGGTCGATTCGTTTACCCGAATAAGCGCCGAAGAATAACGGGGCCCGTTCCGCCCTGCAGGAAAGGCCGGTGATTTTCGAGGGGGGAAGGAGAGAGGGTGGAAGGAAGAGAGTGAGAGAGAGAGAGAGAGGGGGAGAAAGCACCAACTACTCAGATAGTTTCCTTGCGTTCAGTGCCGGCAAGAGATGCCTGTCCGCCCAGGAGAGCAGCAGCCGTTTCTGTGATGAATATCCATCCATGTGCGTGTACCTCTCTCCCTTCCTTTCTCCCTCCCGCGGGACTACCCCTCTTTTTCCTCATTCAACTATCCCCCTCCTTCTCGCTTCCTCCCTTGCCATCGTTCTTTGTCGTCCACGAGGCGCGCACAATACCGTAGAGCAGAGGTGCGTGGTATACCTCTTCTCCCTCCTACCCCTCTTATCTCATGCTTCTAAGGTTCTTTCCTTTGGATTTGCGACTCCGTGAAAAGGACTTAATCACATGCGGCACACTAGGGATTTGTCCCTTCCCGCTACAGGTAGCGCCGTGCACTGCCGCGTGTGCACTTATATACGTCGGATGGAGAAGATCGCGCGGAGAATTTTACCCGTCGATCCCAAAACGCGGGGCCCGATCTTAGAGAGGAAGGAGCAAGCGAGAGAGAAGGAATCTCCCTCTTTGCCCTTCTTCGTTGTAGGGCGATCTGAGGCCCGAGTTTCGGGTTTTTGGGAAAGGCCGGACGGCGGCAGGTACCTACCTACTTGCCTTCCTTTGTGCCGTTCCCGTTCGCGAGCGAGCGGGGCACGTCGTATATCTTTAGAGTCTTTTCGGAAGAACGCGACTTCTCCCCCATATCTCTGTAAACGAGAAATTCCAAAGGTATTCCGGCTGTACCTAGCTTTTTTTTTATATTCTTTAATGAAAAAGAGAATATATATATTTCAATTATATATTTTTTCAATCATATATTTTATAATTTATATATATATATATACATGTATATATAAATTATCTATTTATTATAGAATTTATAATATTTATTATAAAATTATAGAATTAATTTATATATTTGATTTATATATTATTGGATATATTGGATTTATAAATATTCAACACAAAAAAACATACGTTATTATCCCTGTATGTATCATTTGTCCCGCACCAGACTCTTTTTGCGCCAAAAACTGCGACCTGTGAATTGCCGGAGGACGCGCGCGGAAAACGAAAATAGTTTCGCGCGTAACGTATATGTAATTATTATCGAGATATATAAATAGATAGGCGATATTTTTTTTCCTCCATCTTCGCGATCAGGGGAAAAGAGATCGTAATGAATATTCGTTTAACGACACGTGTACAGCGGCAACGTAGAATAAATTAATGCGGGCGCTGTGCATTTCCATGCGAATATGTCATCCGCATTCGCGTGGCCGGTCGGTCGTCGCCATCGCGCGAATATCGCTCTCTCGCGTCGCGTGTCATTTTATAATGTTTGTTTGGCGATCGATCGAACGTATAGCGAGCAGCGCCATTTATAGGAGACTCCGCAGGATGGCAAAGGGCGAGCGCATAACAAATGACGCGAACTAATATCTCATGATAATGAAAACCCCATCGCGATCCTTGATGTTTCGCGCATGCGCGCATTTCATTTTAATGCATTTATCTCGATAATTGAAGACTCCGTTCCGATAATATACAGAAAATTCTCCTTTGCATGCAAGCCTAATAATTAAAAAATAAAAAGTATATTAAGAGACGAGGAAGAATTTTTTTTGCCAGAAATATGCTACACCATTGGAAAATTTATGTTTTCTTATTAAAAAATATGATGGTTGAATTTTTTGTGTTAAATATTTAACACATTTATGTGTTAATTTAATATATTGCTGTTGTATTAATTGAACTCAAATGGTAAATTATTAAAATAATTTTAAAAAATGTAAAAATAACATAATATGCACATATTTTTATTTTTACACAATAAATATGTTTCGTATTATTAGTGACAAAATTTATCTGTTAAAATTTGCAGAAAAAAGTGTTAATGTTAATAATTTATTCTATAATAAAAATGAGAGTGACTACAAACCGTTAATAACTTTTTTTCTAAGTTAATTTTTTTCATTAAAAGTATATTGATTTTACATAAAATTTATTTCAAATTACTATGAAACTTGCATTTATTTTGTCTTGAAATATTAATATAATATTAGTGTTATAACTTAACATATCCATATTATGTTAACACAAAAATTTGTGTAGAGATGTCCCCATTCGGGACATGCGATATATGTTAAATTTAACACAAATTTTTCAACTGTGTAGAAACAGATTTCATATGTACAGGGTGTCTGATAATAATCGCCCTACCCATAATGTGCAGATAGAGCGGATTATATGAAGCAGGAAAGTCCTTTACCATTTTTTTGTACAACGCTTAATAAAAGAATTATTATTGAGTAAAGTTTGGCCAATTATTGCTGATCTTTAGTCGGGCGTATGTCGATGAGCCGCGCGCCTGATGGTGCGGAGCGTTCAGCTGTCACAGCGCAGCTCACTGACGTGCGCCAGGCTAAAGATCGGCGATAATTTGTCAGACTTTACTCAATAATAATTCTTTTATTAAGCATAATACAAAAAAATGGGATAATTATTCAGAATCACGGTTCCATCTGTAAATGGGTTGCAAATTTTTTTACGGACTTTTTATGTTTAGAAGGAAATATAAATAACTATTTTTAGTTGGGGGAGGCCCAAAAAAGAAAAGTTATAGACCAAAAAAGTGGAAATTTTAGAAAAAATTTAGAAAAAGGGGATAAAAAAAGAATGGGAGTAATTAGGTATTTTTTATTTAAAACTAAAATTTGGTTAGGTTATATCTTTCGAAAGTGGAGCCCTCTCCGGGAGGAAGGGGGCGGAACCCCCTGTGTCTATGCATATATTTTACAAAATAAAGCGAGGTCCATCTCACAATTGTTCTGTGGATGAGAAAGTATATGCTTGGACACAGTGGGTTCCGCTCTTCCTACGGGGGGCCAAGACTCACTTCCGGAAGATATAACCTAACCCAAATCTATTTCTGATTTAAAACTAAAATTTGTCATGTACATAGTACCAGAGAATTGCGTTCCACTCGTTAAACTTACTTTGTTAATAATTTTTTTTTTTTTTTGGACCTTCCCCAATTAAAAATTGTTATTTACATTATCCTCTAAGTATAAAAAGTTATCAACAAAATTTACAGCCCAGGTAGATCCGTGATTCTGAATAATTACCAAAAGTGGTAAAAGACTTTTCTGCTTGGTTTAATCCCCTCTATCTGCATTTTACGGATGGGGTAATTATTGACAGCCACCCTGTATATGTTCCTTTCATAAAGACTACTTTGTTTCAATTTTTTTTTAAATATTTTGTTTCAAATTTTTTTTAAATACTGCTTCTGCAATTTATTTTTAATATCAAGAAATAGTGATTTATGTGTATCCGAAGGCGATATTTCTTAAATAATATTATCTAAACAAAACTGTGTGAATATACTTTTAATGATATGTATACTGCAAGCTGATGACGCTTTCGAGATATAATTCGAAACATAAATCAATAATAAGGATATTATTTTCGAGAACTCCAAAGATTCCAAGCTTCAAAGTTAACTTCGAATCTTCGAAGAATATATTCATGCGAATGGCGAATTCATTCAGGGCATGCTAAAAATATTGTAAACAAAAAGAATTAATTAATATATATGCTAAAAAAATTGTAATTATTCAACAAAAAATGTAATTATTCAACAATAATTATTGCAACATTAAAAATTTTATATGAATTTTATCATATAATTTTATAATTATGTATCTTGAGAGTAATCGCGGTACTATTACTATTATATTAAATTAATAATTGTATAATTTTGATTCTTCGAAGCTTCAAAGATTGAAGTATCGAAGTTTCGAAGCTTTGAAGTTAATTTAGAATCTTCCAAGAATATATTCGTGCAAATGTCGAATTTATTCAGAGAAGGCTAAAAATATTGTAAATAAAAGTAATTAATTAATATGCTCAGAAAATATGTAATTATATAACATTATATAACATTAATATTGCAACATTAGAAATATTATATGGATTTTATCATATAATTTTATAAATGTTTTATATCTCGATAGTAATCGGTTCTATTACTATTATGTTAAATTAATAATTGTATAATTTTGACTTTTCGAAGCTTCGAAGGTTGAAGTATCGAAAACTCGAAGGTTCGAAGCTTCGAAACGTCAATGACCGAAGATTTTAATGTCAAAGCTTCGAATCTTCGAAACTACAAAGCTTCGAATGTCGAAGCCTTTGGAGCAAATCATTAGCCCTAATAATTAATTACTCATTATTCTTCGATCGCTAAAAAAGATATACGGATGTAAAATTAAATTTCTTAAAAAAAAATTTATATTTATAAAAAAAAAATGCCAATTGTAGTGTTCAATTTTTCTAAAGAATTCCGCTGAAAAAAATCCTCTTGATTTGCTTCCTTGCGCCAAGGACCGACAGCCGTTCGGCTGCCAGATATACGCGTACTTTCTAATAATTATATAACGTAAAATATATATATATATATATATATATATATATATATATATATATATGAAAAAAGCCATCAATATCGCGCTTCCATTTATAGATCGTGTTTATGTGAAGGCGCAAATTAATTTTCCGCCTATATGGGTGGACTTGGCGCTCGGTAAAATCAGGCCGCGCTAATTTCGAATGAAATACATTTTATTCGATGTGTTAGTTCGCACCACGCGTGTACATTGTACGAACGTGGGTGGCCGCCTCGCAACAAGAAGCGATCGACTTGTGGCGTGCGAGAGCCTGCACCGTAATTACGTTAATGGCGTATATCGTAAAACACGCGCGTGTTCGATCGTCGGGACACGCGTCGCACTTGCGCTCGTATGTGTGTGTGTGTGTGTACCTGTTTAAAATATTATATATTAATCGTCCACTGAAAAAGAAACATTCGTTCGGTACTCGTCGGCTAATTGCACGCGAGACGCGTCCGTTAATTGTCGCAACAGAGCCGCCTTTTTATCGCGCGTTTTTTATCACAACGCGCACGATAAAGCACGTTTAATGCGCCGATTGATTAAGCAATAATAAATACTCGACTTGACCAGTCGCTGTCTATCTATATACGTTGGAAAATTTGTGTTAAATTTAACACAAATTTTTATATTGCATGCTCCAAACGGGTCTATACAAATTTTTGTGTTAATTTAATATAATATGGATATATTAAATAGTGATGCTAATAGTATGTTAATATTTTAATACAAAATAAATGCAGCTTCATAGTTTAAGCTTCATAATTTAAAATAAATTTTTTGTAAAAAATCAACATATTTTTAATGATAAAATTAACTTAAAAAAAAATATATTGGCGGTCTATAGTCGCTCTTACTCCTATTAGAATAAAATCAATATTTTTTTTTGTAAATTTAACAGATGAATCCTGTTACTAATACTACGAAACATATCTATTGTGTAGAATTAAAAATTCATTGAGCTATTTTTACATTTTTTTGTTTTAATAATTTAACATTTGAGTTCAATTATCACAACAGCATTACGTTAAATTAACACACAAATTTGTTAAATATTAAACATAAAAATTTTAATCCTTTTAACAAAACTTTTTTTACCAAAAAAAAAACCAAATTTTCCAACTGTGTATGTTGCCCGAATAAATATATATACGTAAACGATATATGTATACGACAAAACAATCGATATATGCGTAGCGTATATATAATTTATATAATAATAATTACAAATATGGTGAATATAAAAATGTGATGATAGAAGATAATTTGTACTTACCTTGCGTGTATCTTATTTTCCTTGCTTCTTTCTTGTTCTTTTCCATGTTACTATTCTTAGCCGAGAATACAAAAAGTAATAAGACACTTGAACTTTGTTATATAGAATGTTCCAGAACTGTGCCAGTTGTTTGGTCGAATTTATCGATCCTGAAATCCACCTTTTCTCGACAAAAGTTTCATTTTTTTTTTCACAAGTCTTAATTCGATCATTGAGATTTTTTTTTTTCAATTTTTTTACAGTGTATTTAGGTTAGGTTAGGTAAATACCTAACCTAACCTAAATACACTGTAAAAAAAATTGACTGACTCTTCAAAGAAAATGTGTTTGCAGCTTTTTTGCAGACACGCAGTCTGAATTTTCGGACGTACTCTTCTGAACTTTTAGAAAAACGATTCTAATGATTAAGATAAATTGTATAAAATATCTTTCAGACACTCAGATAAGAAAATTTAGACAAAATATAGACAAATGTGTCTGAATTTTTAGAAAATTATCTTACAACAACAGCAAGTTTGGATTATCCTATATAACAAAATCATTGTCCAAAGCAACTGTTATCCTTTGAAAGGATCGAGAAAAATTTCTTGATGGAAACTTGTAGGAATTCCTTTTATAGGAATGCATATATAATGGGTGGAAATAAATGGAATGCCATATGGTTTCTTGAAAAACGTAACATATTCTATATTTAACAAATATCTTCTTCATGTTTAATATTTACAATTACGCGATGCGTACGTGTCGTGTTTTGCCTAACGTACTTCGTCAATTGAGTATTTACAAATGCATATAATTACAGTGTCATCTATCGCGGACGGAGTGATCAGCAGGCCGAATTCCGCTCGTGTTCTCTCGCATACGCACATACATATTGTCTATACATGTATGTATATGTATATGTATATATATATATATATATATATATATATATATATATATATATATATACACGTGCTGTAGTCTACTTAATATTTTCAAATATCGTTACCTTAACCCGAAATGTCCATTTTGTCTTAATTTTGCAAAATAATCTGGAGAGCTTGCGGAAAATTTCCGACATAATTTCCTAAGATATAAAATTGCTAAAAAAATTCATCAGGATTTAGGATTATAATAACGGTATCATAAATAAATATAATAAAAACAGATATAATAAGAACATATAAAAAAATTTTTCCTTAAACAATAAATTATAATCAATCTGATGAATAAATATTAATTCTCAGTGTCGCGTAATTGTTATTATACCATGCATAACTATGTTGATTATTTACAGAGAGGTTCGCAAAGTTTCTCGAGATCCTCTCCTCTTCCCCACCTTTTTCAAAATTATTCGGATACTTCGGGTTAAGGGCTTTTCTAAGCCTCGCTCATGTAATGGTACGTCGCGAGTTTCGCTCAAGGTACGAAATCGCTCGCTCTTTCTCTTCCTCTCTCTCTCTCTCTCTCTCTCTCTCTCTCTCTCTCTCTCTCTCTCTCTCTCTCTCTCTCTTTCGGTATCGATCGCGTTTCCTCTTTCGCACCGAGTGTCGCACCACGATACGATTCGCTTGGTGATATAGAGTAGAGGAGAACACGTCGCGAACGAGGGTCGGAAATTCGTTCGCGACGCAAGAGTTCTTTCCGGGTTCGAACCGATTAAAGCGCGAACGTTCTTTTAAAAGTAAAGACAAAAAGAGAGGGGAGGGGAGGATTCAAGATCAAAGAGACGCGCGTATACATGATTCGTGTCGATCACGATTTTATTATTATCATCAGCGATTGTTCGCGGCAGAGATTTTGGGAACGGTATAATCTCACTGCATTCAATTTCCGATGTAATAAGAAAGAATGTAATAATTATTTTCTTTTTTAATTTTTGCGAAGAAACATGACGGATCGTTTTTTGACACAAGCGTGAGATTACACACCTTTCTCTTTTTATCAATAGACGCAGAAACTTTATAAAGAAAGAGAGAGAAAGAGAGAGAGAGAGATTGTGTGTGTGTCTTGCTTTTCTCTTATTTAAATTATTCAATGTGTTATTTCGTCTCGAAGAGCAAATATTAATATCATATTTTAAATTCGAAATAATTTTTTTTAATCATATTACTGTACAGTAATATATTGTGTGAAAATTTTTTTAAATGTTTCATCATCATATTGAAAAGCAATGACAGATACGCAATCTGTGCATTATAAAAATAAGAGATTACAAGATAAAGATTCTCTCAACACGATACTGGTAACAACTATCGCGACACCTGCTATTTTTTTTCTCTCAGAGAGATATCTATGGCCTGAAAATTAAAATAATGAGAGAAACAAGAGAAAAAAGAGAAAGATCGAGACGACGTCGATGTATCCCTCGCGAATTCGAGGGAAGAGGACATTAACGTTGAATCTTAAAGCGTATGACCGCAAGCACATTAGTCGTCGAAATGTTGGAGGTATTTTCATCGCAGCGTCCATCGTATGTAAGCTACTTACAATGCTACGTTCAAACACTCGAGGTATTTTCCACTGTCTATATATCCTATATATAATATAAGCTATACTTACAACTTTGTCGGACAAAATAATCGAAAGGCAATGGAAAAAAAGGGAGAGAGAGAGAGAGAGAAATAAAAATAAAAAATCACTTTGCCCGCTCATAATTATCGCGATTTTCAATTATTTCGATACGTCGACTAATCAAACGCTTCGTTTCGAATACCGATCGTCATTTTATATATTCGCACAATATCATAAATCAAAGTTACTCTGTGGATAGGTGAATAAATCAAAAGTGATCAAGCGTTCCGATAGCGTCAAATATATAGGGTGAATCACTAAAAATTGCCTTCTAAAATACCTTCATAAATATTGATTTTACAAAAACAGTTTAAGATGAAAGTTAAATTATTTCGAAAGAGTTACATTTTGATAGTCTTAGTTTTTTCTTTCGATGCAAGCGTCAAAAAATTCTGAAGATCTCGTTTTTTTTTTTAATGGAAAGCCGTATTTTTAATCATATAATTGTAGAGGATAAGAAGACGAATCAAATGACCTATGACAAACCTTAACCGTGGAATGATCTTGAAATGACCTCTGAAAAAAGAGATGACCTTCAAAATTTTTTGACGCTTGCATTTAAAAAAAATTAAAACAACCAAATAAGCCTTTTTAAAATAATTTAACTTTTGTTTCAAATCTTTTTATCTAAATCAATATTTATGAAAATATCTTAGAAGGTAATTTCTAATGATTCACATTGTATAAAAAGAGATCGTGCGATTGACACGACTTATTGTTAGTCGTCGAAACGCTACCGAATAGCTTATTTGAAATTCCAATGACCAATATGTTCTCTTTCAATAATTAAAATATGTTTAGAACTGAAGTAAAAATTGCGCGTGAGTAAAAATTTATTTGCATTTATTATTCATTACTGTTAATTGAAGATGTAATTTATCAGTTGTTAATTAAATTATTAAATAATAATGTGCATATACTTTCAACTATTCATTCAATTAATATTCGAAACACGTAAAGCGTTCAACTTAGTAGTTTAATTTGTAGTTATGTTGTCCCAACTATTAATTAAATTATTATTTTTGAATATATTAATTTGTTCAATTATCAATCAATAATTAAATTGATTTTTAATTATATAAAATTGTTGCTCACAATTACTTTTTAATTAATTTTTTTTTTTTTTGAGGTACGTATAACGCCGGAAGATTGAAAATTATATGCTTAATTGATTATGCGTTTATTTATAATTATGCAAAATTAAAAACATATGATGTAACGAGAGAAAATTATTAAACATTAAACTGACAAGTGTATAGTATTCGAAATAATTAATAAATATTCAATCTGACAACTTTTTAAATCAAATTATAGAAAAAGGTGCCTTTTTTGTACTGCACGATTTTTTAAATTAATTTAAATTTTAAAGATATATATATATATATATATATATATATATATATATATATATTTATCATAATAAAGTTCAATTATATAGCGACTACCTTGGATAAAACACAAAAAAATGAAGTTTTTTATTTTAATAATTCAAGTATATGTGTGTGTCTGCACGCACGCGCATGTGTACAGCAAGAGCAAATATAGATAAAAAACGTTAGAGGAAAAACACGAGGAATAAATATTTTTTCACGCAATCGTTTGAGATACATTTACTGCGATAACTCGTATGAACGTTTATAAAAGTTACAGATAGCACTTTCAAGCAATAATTTGTGTAAGTCCTGTGTATGAAAACTTCGACCTGTCCGTCTCTATGATATTTCGCAACTTAATATTTTCAAAATTTCACTCATGCTTTCGTAACAATATCGACACAAATATGAAAAGAATTTTACACCCTTAACATCAAGTGGGAAATTATTATGATGCAAATAAATTCGCGCAAAATTCATATAATCGACATTAAAGAATCTTTGAGAAATTGTATGCACACGTAAAAGAAAATGCCGCGATACAAGATCTGTTTGACATAACCTATACTTGCGTATTACGATGTAGTACAGGACATTTAGCACGACTATTCCACGTGATCGCCATATGTAGGGTAAAGCTCGTCCGTACAGCATAAGTCGCGCTTTGATTGGTCGATGATAATGCTCTGCTCGATGATAAAAATAACCCTTTTTTCACGAAATAAAAATTTCAAGCGAGAAACGAATTATATATAAGTGCCTATTTCGATGTTATATTTCGTCATCGACTTTTCAAGATTAACTGTGTGTAAGCGAGAATTTTTTCGAATCAGCTCAAAAGAAATTCGCGTTCGACAAATGTTCGCCTCGATCGAATTTTTCCACCCTTCTAATATCAAGGGAGTTAATATTCCAAAACATAATTAAGGAGCTGTGTTTGAAATATATTTTCGTATCGCGTCAATTTCTTTATTTGTTACTATAATGTTCGATTAAAATATATTTGTGCTGATTTGCATATTACATACATACATACATACATACATACATACATACATATATATATATATACATATGATAAAAATAATTTGAAAAATATAATTATATATACATATACACTTATTGTATAATTTTTCCAGCAAACAAAATTCCAAAAAAATCTCGATTATTAGTAGGATTATTTTTCCAAAAACTGTGACAGCGGGCAAAGTACAAATTTTTGTTCCAGCTCTTTCGTAACGAATTTAAAAGGCCATAAAAATCTCGTGATCGTGATCGCCATCCTTCCCTTCCTTTTCTCTCTCTCTCTCTCTCTCTCTCTCTCTCTCTCTCTCTCTTTCTGTCTCTCTCTCTCTCTCTCTCTCTCTCTCTCTCTCTTCCTGTTCTCCACCCTTGACAGATGAAGATGCGTTACTTCAATGCCCCGTAATGCGATAAGTCCGCGCAAGAGGATTCGTTAAGACGAGTAATTCGCTACGAGACTACTTAGAACTAACATTTGGCATCCTGTCAATTAAACTATTCGCCAGCGAAAGTATTCAGCGCTATTCGCAAACGGCGGATGTTAGCGTTACATCGAGGTTGCTGCTGCTGCTGCTGCTGTTGTTGAGCAGGGGCGGATCTGTCAACAGAGTTAACCACTTTGATACACTGTGCGTAACAATGCAATAAGATAAGAAAATAATACTTTTAAGTCTAGCAAGCGAAAGGGTGAGACTTTTTTCCGAGACATCTTGAAATTCGCTAATTACTTGATCACAACTTATAAGTTTTGCTTTTAAGCTCATAAATTCGAAATATTTTTCTGAACGATCATGCATGATTAAAAAAAAATAAATAAATTTCTTATACATGCTGCATCAATTAACTTTTATAAATAAACAATAACATAATATATAATGCTACTATAATAATAACTGTAACAATAATAAAACAAAATTAAACACAACTAATAATTAATATTAATATTAATTTATTATATAATAATTTTTTATTTGCGAATCACTCAGAGAGTTCGACCATAAATATTAAATAATTAAAAATAAATTTATTTTATAAAAATTCTGATCACACACATGAGAAATGATCAAAATGTCTCTGAAAAGTAAAAAAGTATTGTTACTATTTTTTATTTCACTTTTAGTCATTAATGGAATTGAAATTTTCGCGAAGAGTGACGAATTTAAAATAAATACAGAGATTGAAAATCCATTAAATCCTTTCACGATGAAGATCCGCTCCTGCTAACAAGGATAACAAAATTGATGATTCGTTTGTATCAATAAAAAAATGGCGAATGTTATTTGTGAAAATAAAGCGTCTCCCAAAATTGACAGAAAGTATTTTCTGCGTTCAGATGACAATAATTTTCCTGAATTATACAAGAGATTATTCGTTATATAAAATACAAAGCAAATTTTTTTTAACGGAATCTTAATTTCAGGTTTGACTATTAAAATATCGAGTGGAACAACGATTAATGTGATATTACCGATAAGGAAAAACTCACGTTTTATATTATACAAACGAACAATCTCTATATATCCATGAATTCCGGGATTACGCACGCCCTCTTTGTCTTAAATGATGGTATAATAATATCTCGTTAAACTATCGTCGATTTCTAGTTTAATCGCTCCGGCAGAAGCAGCATCGATGCATGAATCAATGAGGAAAAAAAAAACACGTACAAACGTAACTGTATCAACAAAAACTGCCGGATCAGCACGCGATGTCAGGCGTACACGCTTGGATCGATAATCTACGCAGCTGTAATTAATTAGTACGCAGCTATCACATACAGTCCTCACTGCTTCCCCCTCCCCTTTTCTCATACGTCTCTCTTGGAAACACGCAATCGTATCACGAATTCGGCGCGCTAAAGGTAACACTTCCGTCCGGAGAAATTCGTTTTTGTGTGCGTTTTTTAAATATAAAAGCTTATAACAACGAACAACGAAAATAGCTTAAGCTGCTAGAATGGGTTTTCCATTTGTCTTTCTTCGTTTTCGCTCTATACTTTCCGCGCCTCTTCCTTTCATCCTTCCTCATCTTTATTCATGTACAATTCGTAATACATATCGTTACGATTATTTTCGTTTCTGACGGTGACATTTCGTTCGCTGAATATGCATACGTAAATTTAGGACCGGTTGAAAAACAATATATCATTTTTTAACAATGTATCGATGAAGCCTCTTTTAAGAATCATAAACGTGTTGATTGAAAAAAAAAGAAATACTTTATTGGACCGTGAAGGAGACCCGAAAAGTTGACAAGTTAATCAGTAACAGCAGAATGTAAATATCTGGAAATATGAATGATGTATTATCATTGGTTCTTTTTTTTTTATCGATGCAACAAAATTAGATAAAAATGTGCAGATCTTTTATCCGACATCTTGCTCACATATCTGTTAAATATTTTTAAATAGATGGACATGTTTTAATAGAAAAACATTAAAAATATGAGAAGGTCATTCTGCTTATAACGCATTAATACAAAAAAATCTTCAATTAAAAATTTCCTAACTATTAGATTAATCTAAATGGACACACACAATAGATGATTTGTACGAATCTTCCTTTAGATTTTGTGTCATGAAATACAATAAAAGTAAATGTTTAGAGATACATTCATAACATTGATTTGGTGATATGCACGAACATGTTAGAACAATATATTTTTAAATTTATTAAATTATATTTAGAAATTTAATTTAATTTATTTTAAATCCATAGAAAAGAATTGTAAAAATTATAAAGGTCGAAGCTAACTTAATTGGAGAGAGAGAAGCATATATTGCGCGTCACAGTTTTATTCAATATTATTTAGAGCTACACAATGCAATTTATTATCTTTGTTGACGAGAGAGATTACTTTTATCTCTTTTCAAAGAACGGGTTGCCATTAATGATCTAATGCAACCACAAAAGTTTCTCTTGCACTTGGTATCTTATATAAATGCTGATTATAAAAATATTATTGCAATAAAAAACGTAAAAATCTTAATATTATAAATTTTATAAATTATAACAATATAAAACATATTTTATGTTCAAAAAAATATATTCAAAAATAAAAATGAAAATATTATTTAGAATAAACAAGTAGATTATTCAAATAAACATATTTATGTAATTACATAGCTATATAATTATTAATTTTAATGATTTATTTTTAGTAATTATTTACATTAATGGACATCTCGCTAATAATAATAATAATTTTTTTTTTAGATTAGAACTTCAAAAAAAATTTAATCAACCAAATTTATTAAATTCTTAAATTTTTAAATTAATTAATTGTTTGATTTTTATATAATTTAAATAATATTAATAAAATTGTGAAGATATTTTTCGTATTAACATTTGTCGCTTGACTCATAGTGCCTTTTTAATTTTCCTTTAATTCGTGTTTGCGCTTGCAAGTTGAAGTACTAAAGTTGAAAATTGTTAAAATAGATTTCACAAGTCATAGTCAAAATGACAAAAACTTTTCGAAGCAAAATGCATACGATATGATATCGATCACAAACTGGAAAGGATGTTGCTGTTATAGCTAATTGTAAGAGCTCTCTGCGCTTCATACTTTGATGTGGATTTCAAATGTTACATATATAATAAGGAATATGTGATTGATCAGTTACTAGTGTGTTTGGTGTCTCCTTCATCGCCGCTGAGAGAAGCAGAATTAGATAGCATTTTGTTTTAGATTCATGCACGTTCGAAGTTCATACGTGTTCAAACGGGATCAAAAAATTTTTCGACAACCTTGCTATGAGATATATATATTGATTGTTTTCTTTGATCGAATATATTATTTTTTATAAGTCAGAGTACATTAATTCGTTCAGATCTTTACTGTACCTAACCTACATATAGCCCATATATAGCGTTTGATATAAAATTTACCGTATCTTTTTTCGAAGAAAAACGATTAGAGATAGGAGGAAATATCCATAATCAAAATTGTAGGACAAGTAGACACACACTTTGGTGATCTTGAATAACCTTAAATGTTTTTCACATTAATAATAAAAAAAATTTCTTTTAAATAAAAAGAGTATTTTGTAATCATTCCATCAATAATATTCAATGAACTTTATAACTTTTGTATCAGTATCTTTCGAAAATTCAATCGTTGATAGTATATCAATAATATAGGATATCAAAAATAAGTCAGAAAGAAAATTTGGAACTGATCTTTTTATTATTATAATTGGATCAAAATGCTTTAACCGAATAAAGTTTTTTGCACTGCATGATAAAATTAAATGAAAATATATTACATAATATTCAGTTTAATTAACATTAAAATTAAAAAATAAGTTAATTTCAAAATGCATCAATTAAAAGCAAAATAAAATGAAAGTTTGATATGCTGCCTCCGCACTTTAAGCCTCTGTAGTAAATGCAATTAAATTTTTTAAAAACGCTGGAAGAATTTCAAAACTGTGATGCTACAACCAAATTTATTGAGATAATTGATTGATTGATTTATTAAATAGTAGAAGTCCGTTTGGTAAAGGCTTTAAACCTTTTACAAAATTGTTTGGCTCACTTAAAACAAATAATCTCTAAAAAACTGAATTATTTGTTTAATATAGAAACTTTAGATGACAGAAAATTAATGTACAGAAAGAAAAATTTTATATGTGAGTTAGGATCTGTAGTAAAATCAATCTAAAAATAGCAGAAGATATTTTCAATGATAGACCATATTAAATATCTTTAACCATGATATAAACGAAATCACAGAGATCAATTAGTCGGCACTTGTCTAGTTTTCTCAATGTCCGGTATTCTTATCGCCATGCCCTACCTTGACAAGATTTAATCAATTACACATATATGAGTCAGATATTTAACTACAAATAAAAGAACCGTTAAAAAGACTCTGTTTGTTTCAAACTTCACAAACATATTCAATAATATCGCACTCAAGTTCTAGATATTCCGTAACTTTAATTTCTTTATTAATATTGAATATCTTTTAACTTATAAATTTATATTTTATATTGTTGCATCCCTGGATTATGCCGTCTCCGAGAAATCGTCTCTAAGCGCGTTGCCGGGGGATTTATTGATAACAACAGCGATCATCGTGTGTTTCAAGTCGCCATCTGAGTCTCGCTGCGGATTTGATTTCGTGCGGGCGTTTCCGCTGTTAATCCCGCTTTTCTTTACGAACGATATTATCAGTTACGCCTTGTGTTCTGTATTTTGTGTTGGATTAAAGTTCCCTTCGTTTCTTATAATCAGTGTTATTATTTACGACGCGGAACGTGTGTGCCGATTGTGTCGATTGCGCGATTCGATTATTCTCGAAGTCGTCGCGCGGACGCAACATTTTGAGGACTCGTCCGGGATAGAATTGGACAACGACACAATTTGAAGAAATGCAAAAACGAGTTATGGCATCAGAGCAACGACAAGAATTTCCATCTGGAATCGTGACGCGCAAAAGATTCCGAGCTGAGACTCCGCTTCGAGCTTCTCCGGAAGCTACGGCAACAGGACTGACATTAGAAGCGATCATGCTTCAATCTGTGTTGCGGGAGATCCGACAGCTGCGAGAAGAGCGTTTACAAGAGCGAGTTGAATTTGAAGCGCATATTCAACAACGGAATGAGATGCTTCGTGGAATGGAGGAAAGAATGCGCCAAATGGATGCTGACATTCAGCTAAGTCGTTTTAATAATGAAAGTAATAGAAATAGTTTTAGAGCGGGTAGCTATCAGGAGGCGGAGGTGCGTGAGGAAATCGGAGCGCAAGAATCGCGAGATTCAATTAATAAAGAATTAGATTATAAATTAAAGCCGAATATTTTTGATGGAAGTGTTCCTCTAAGAGAATTCTTTTCCCAATTTGAATTAATCGCGCGAGCTAATCAGTGGAGTAACGCGACAAAGAGTGTAGCATTAATTTCTTGTTTGAGAGGAAAAACGCGGGCAATTTTAGAATGCATTAATGATATTGAGAGTTTGAATTATGCGAAGTTGAAATCTAAATTAGAATTACGTTTTGGAGAGGAATGTTATTCTCAATTTTACTATTCTCAATTTACGAATAGAAAACAAAAATCGGGAGAGGATGAGGCAACTTTGGGCTCTGATATTGAGCGTCAAAATTAGCATCCGGAATGCTCTCATCAAGTGCGTGATAAGATTGCTTGCGCACAATTCGTTACGGCCTTATCAAATAACTTCATAAGAAGAACTTTACAGTTAGAGGGAATCACTCAAGGAAAAAAAAATTTTCGCTACCATAGCTAATCATGGTTTGCAAAAGAAATTTGTAAACTGGTTTGCTGTTGCTTCTAATAAATAAGTATCACAGCTAACATGTTCGTTGTTGCACTTAATAAATAGATATCACAACTAAGATGTTTGCTGTCCATATATTACGACTGAAATGTAGTTACTACACGCAGTTTTTAGCTACGGCAGCTAATTTTTTTTTTCCGTACTTCCTTGAAAATGGCTATTCAGAGAGCTATAACAGTTAAAGTTTTACAAGAAAATAGTTTTAATAACATTTAAACATTAATTATTAAATGTGTGTAATTATTATGATATTTGTTTTGATAAGTGTATTATTTAGTTTTCTGTTTATTGTATTCAGCGGAAGCTGTTCAAAAATTCGTGGAAATTTTGAAATGAGAGGATTTGAACATCTTTTTTTTGACGACTGCTTCACCCGCGATTTTTGAGCTGTGGTTTTCCCGTCAGATCTTAGGGCGAATGCCGAGGCAGGGGCTTAAGGAGTCCTCTTTGAGAATGTTGGGTCCATAGTAGATACCCCTCTCTTGTCTGAAGATTTCGACAACAGCGTTAAAGAAGAGAGATTTTCGGAGTTCAAGAGGCAGAGTACGAAGGATTTCAGAACGCAAAACCGGGAGAACCATTGATCGATTGAGTCCAAGATGACATTTCGCTCGGTAACTTGGGCAGGAGTCTAAGGTAGAGCAGGAAGATTCTCGTCGGAACCCTGGAGTCGACATTAATATGTGCTGAAAGTCGATTGGGTCCAAGATGGCGTATCGGTCGGTAACTTGGACAGGAGTCCAAGGTAGAGTAAGAATATTCGTCGAAACCCTGGAGTCGACATTGAAGTGTGCTAATTGGGTCCAACATGGCATATCGCTCGGTAACTTGGCTGTAAAAGTTGAAGAGTCGTTGAGCCTAAGTTGTTGAAACTTAGATTCACCAGTAATGAGAAATTCCACTCTGACATGCAATTTTTGTGTCTTATGTTCATTTCCATAGGTGCAGCGTTTGACAAAATCATGCGCAAAAGCTCAGAGACAATGAAAACAATAATGAATATCATGAAGACAAAGTATAACATCAATACAGCAAAAAGACAACCTGGCCTTGGATTCGACTAGAATTCCTAGAATTGCAGCATCTTTCCCCACAATCATAGTTGACCTATTCCATAAGGATTTTGGCAGATCTATAGTTGACCCCACACAACTCTTCCCCAATGAGAAGCTTCCACGAGCTTTATTTTCACCCATGGTTCCATCAGTCATGCCAAAGAGTCTAGAAGCACCACTAGCCATATTATTGGCCATTGCAGTAAGAACTGATGATGTTCTACACCAAACAGGAACTAAAACCACTCTTAGGGCATTGTATCAGTACTTGATGGCCTCATATAACTCCACAACTGTGACTGATCTTGTCAAACTTAAATGTTGTGCTTCATGGGGGATCATCACCCATCAAAACACTGATGCCACATTTGAATACAAGGAAACGATCATTCGATATCACGCACGCGCAAATATTCTTGAGAGATTAGAGAATCCCGACCTACTGATCCAAACCTAGACCAGATTCTTGCACAAGTTTAAACAGCCTATGTTATTAAGGTGGTTTGAACTTGATGGATGAACATCAAGTCCAACACAATAACCCAGCCGTTAAACGAGTAGGTTTCTATGGAAAACTATTTGTTTAACGTGTGCCCGGTCAATATTTATTGATAACAACACCGATCATCGTGTGTTTCGAGCCGCCATCTGAATCTCGCGACGGATTTGATTCCGTGCGGACGTTTCTGCTGTTGATCCCGCTTTTCTTTACGAACGATATTATCAGTTACGCGTTGTGTTCTGTATTTTGTGTTGGATTAAAGTTCTCGTCGTTTCTTATAATCAGTATTTTTACGACGCGAAGCGTGTGTGTCGATTGTGTCATGTGCGATTCGATTATTCTCGAAGTCGTCGCGCAGACGCAACAATATTAATATTTTTTAACTTATAAATTTTCACAAGACCATTTAGATACAGAATATTATTTGTAAAAATAAAAAGCTGATATATGATCATAACAATAATTCAAATGCATTATAATTTATAAGCATAAAGCAAATTTTTATGCCAATGATATCAAAATTCATAGTAAATCTTACAATTGTTTAGAATTTGATAATGATTCAATAATTCAGAAAATCAGATACCGATAGATCTTACATGACCAGCAAATTTAAAAATAATAGGAAAAAATATAATATATTATATAGAGGGATATATCGTAAAAAAATTGGAAATTGTAGATTATTATCATTGTGCCTAAAATCTAATATATGAATAAGAATGGTTATGTGAATTGTAAAATTTTTTCTGAATTTATTAATTTCACTAATAACAGTATATTACTTCGTTTATCCAAAAGTGTCCATAAATATTAATGGCAAACAAAAGGCAAATACAAATTAAAACATTTGGATTAACCAAGTTACAAACAAAAAACATGGATTTAAGAGTATAAAATAAAGTCAGACGTAGATTAATGTTAGATAATATACTATATTTTCTAATTTGTTATGCGATGAGGGACTTTTAGAAATATCGCAGTAAAATTAAAGTAAAATTAATTATTATGATATCATATAGGTATAAAATAATATATAAAAATAAAATTACACCGTTATGTTAAATTTTATGGTCATAATTGTATTGTAACCTGAAAGAAAACGCCATCATTTGACAAAATAAATTTTAATTATTTTTATATGAATAAATATCTTAATAATTTTAAAAAATGTGTTATAAACAATTATTTTATTTAGTACGTGTTCAACATGTTCACTGTGTTCACTACTCAAGCAGCTTTTGATATGTTATATGATTTATGGTGAGACACTGGAAATGTTAAACCTGGGACAAGACAACAAAAACAATGTTGTAATTAAAAATGAATGTATTTATTAATGTATTGGCCGCAATTACTAAAAATTTACATGTCACAAAAAAATGTCAAGCAAGATTATTTACAGGAGATGGTCCGGCAGAAAAAATTCCTGAAATTAATTCAAATATTGCGCTCGTTGCACCGAATATACTTAACGCCAACACAATTTTCATCTGATTTATCAAAAACTGAAATATATAGTAAATATTAAATAATAGTAAATTATATAAACCTTTATTATTGTTAATTAATTGATAATTTAGTTGTATAATAAATATATTTTCGATAATTCTTGATAATATTTTTTTTCAATGCAATCTTTAAGTCATATTCAACGTTGACGAAATAAAACTTATTTGTGATCTTAATGCTTAATGCTCTTAATAAGTCCGTAAAAGTCAATTAAAACTATTATATTCATGCTTAAGATGGTACTTATTATAAATAAGTTGCGATTATGAATCGTCAAAAACTCGTTGAAGTCAAGACTTCAATAAGTTCGACTTTATCAAGTAGATTTTATTCGTGTCAACTTAAATTCAAACGTAGTTTCGTCTATGCATCAAAACGCAAACTTAAGCATTTACTTAAGTTTTACTTATACATATATAAATTTCAACTGAATGAATACGAACCACTTAATCTAAAGAAGACAAGATGATCTTTTGAAGTTACATTTCTTCGCACGAAGTTGAACGAACATAGCTCAATTAAGAAACAAAAAAAAAGATTTTAATTAATCATTGATTTAAATTAATTTATGTTACAAAAAAATCAACTTCAAGTTATAGGTTAAATCAAAGATATAAATTGGTAGAGCTCTGAAACCATCTATATAATTACAACAATAATAAAACAACAGTAAAACAACATTTAATAAAAAATAATTTAATTGTAATTATCGAAATTTCAAAATATTTTACATGTATAGCAGCAGTTTATATAATATGGAAATATTAAAATAGGTTTTATTTATTTTAGACTTTGTCTGTCCGCAGAATCTAAGAATCTTATCACATGGTATATCATGTTTAACTATGGATAATATTAATATTTCATATAAATAAACTATTAATATTTGATCAAATTGAATTCATAACAAAGTGATAAAATAATAAAATAGCCTTACACTAAATTGTGTAGATGACAAGAAACCTTTGCTAACTCAAAAATTATAATTATATGTTAAACCATACATTTATATAGATGAAAAAAATTAGAAATTTTTATTTGGCGCTGAAATATATAATTTCATTAAAAAAATTATAAAAATTTTTAATGGAAAATAGAAAATCGAAAAAATCCTCTTAAATTGAAGAACAAAACTTAGAATACCAGGCAAAATTTTGTGATTAACAAAATAATCTTTCGCTAAAAACGTGGTCAGAAAAAGGGAATTTTTAAGAATATCAAATATATCAAATTTTTATAGTTAAAAATTTAGATCTTTAAATTATTTTCCATGTTTGGATCCACTATATTTATGTGAATGTTTCTTTTCAAAAATAAAATACATAAAAACAGACAAATGTTCCCGTTTGAACAACGCATCATTATCCTTGTTGAAAATTTGTCTTATTTATGCGTTATATGATATTACTAGTATTGTATTCATTCGCAATTTTTTATCGGCAAGGCGGGGCTTTGAACGCTGGCATGTATTTTTTGACAGAGATCATCCTCTACTATCTCTCTACTCACTGTGTTCCATTGTCTTGTCATCAAATGCGAATTCTAGAGCGGAATTCATAGATGTTGTTTAAAATCTGTCTTGAAATAGTGTTCGCCAAAATCGGCTTAGCGTCCAAACCTATCTTGAAAATGTCCTATATGGACAAATGAATCTTAAACAATCCAGTTGAAATTTAAGACTACTTTAATAACTGCTATAACCATATCCTGGCAGAACAGATTGCATCTGTATTATTATCAACGAATGCAACAACTTTTGGCGAGAGATTTAGAACAGCGCATCTATTTTTGTGAAGGTATTTTTAGTATTTTTTAAAAATATTTTCGCGTTGTTAAAAAAAAATTAATTGTCGAAAACACATAGAATTTCTTGCTCAGTGTCGTGTTACAGAGAAATTTTTTCTCCGATCGCATTCTATGAACAGACAAAGTCACTTTTACACCGAACGATGTGTTTAATAGTCGCAATTTTTTATTATAGGCAAAAGAAAATCCGCAAACCAATCGGCAGTGTACGTTTCAATATCGCAATAAACGTATGGACGCGAATAATAGCGAATCAAATCATAAGTAATAAATTTAATAAAGTTCGTTCTTAAGCACCCGACTTGGAAAAGTTCGACTTAGAAAAATCCCTAAAAATAAACCAATGAGTCCAATGAGATTTAATATCTACAAATATATAGATATGTAATGCAGAAACATGTATATTCGTTAGAGCCAGATTCCAAAACGCTGTAAAATTTTCCTCAGAGAGGACATTTTGTAACGTAATCGAAAAATGCATTGCTTAGATTCTAAAAAAAGGTAAATTATTAGCTAAATCAAAAATTGAGAAAAAGTATAATATTGAGATGTAATATTTAATAATTACTATCATATGATATAGTTGCTGTAAATTTATTTACGAGAAAAACTTTATCTTTGTCTATTTCATTGTAAAAATACTGTGCATTTATATTTTTTAAATTTTATTTTTAAAAAATATTTCTTTTAAAAAGACAATGTTCAAGCAAAAAACCGTTCCGAGTTGAAAAAGCAAATAATCTTTAAACTCCTAAAAAAATACAAATATATAATTGAATCAAAAGGTACAAATTCCTTCACATTGAAAGAGAAATCAAGAGCTTGGTCAATTATTATAGAGGAATATTATAACTTTTCATTAGTTTCCACTAAGGTGTTAAATTTATTTTATTATTTTTACACCGTCAGTTTTCGGTAGTGCTTCGAAGCGAATAGATCAGAACTGAATGTATAGACTTTTGGCGAAAATAACAGCTCGTGGCTAGCTCAACAAACAAAATTTTGGCCTGGACTCCCTCACAACTAAAACAATTAATACATAATGAAAAAAAATAAAAGTATTGAAGACTACTTGAAAAGCCTTACAGCAACAGAAGCAACGGATTACTGAAAAGCTATAAAGAAAATAAAAAATCCACAGCAACCGGTACCACCAATACAGTCACCTAATGGTAAATAGGCAAGAAGCAGTAAGGACAAAACCGAACTATTTGCAGAACATCTTGCAAAAGTTTTCACGCCATTCCTACAAGAAGTCACGGTAAACGAAGAGGACAAAATTCATCGCTGTCTGGAAGCATCCTTACAAATAGAAATATCAAGAAAATTAGCTTTAAAAAGTGTATAACATAACACAAAAAGACCTCAATGCAAAAAAAGCTCGATGGTAATGATCTTATAACAGGCAAGATATTAAAAGAACTACTAGACAAAGCATTGAGATTAATTATTATTATTTATAATGCTGTGTTAAGACTTAACTACTACCCAGCACAATGGAAAATAGCGCAAATAATATTACTATTAAAACCAGGAAAGAATCTAGAAGAAGTAACATCATATAGACCAATAAGTTTACTGCCCGTAATATCAAAAGTCTTTGAGAAGCTTCTATTAAAAAGGATCAAACCAGAATTAAAAAAAAGATAAAACTATCTCAGATCATCACTTTGGATTTCATGAGCAACACTCGACAATAGAGCAAGTTCATAGAATTGTAAGAAAAATTAACAATAATCTTGAAAAGAAACGATACTGTTCAGCAGTATTCTTAAACGTAACACAAGTGTTCGATAAAATGTAGCACTCAGGTTTACTATACAAAATAAAAAAATATCTTCCACATAAATTTTATCAAATATTGAAATCATATATAACCGATATTTCCTAGTTAAACCTTCCTAGTCAGGAAGATTACTCGGAACTAATGCCCATCAGAGCTGAAGTACCACAGGGAAGTGCCACTGGATCCAGTTCTATATCTTTTACACCCCTTGGATTTTTCAATAATGCAACAAACGACAACGTATGCCGACGACACAACCATTGTGGCCTTACACACCAAAAATAGCATCAAGAAATCTCCAAGAAAGCATAAACCAAATACAAGCATGGCTCAGAATTTGGAGAATTAAAGTTAATGAACAGAAATCAGTACATGTAACGTTTACACTCAAAAAGAATCCCTAGTAAAAATAAACAACAAGCAAATATCACAATTTAAAACAGCCAAATATTTAAGTATGCATCTGGACAGCAGTTTGATATGGAAAACGCATGTCTGGAACAAAAGAAAACAATTGGGACAATTGATACAAGCTCAATAAAGTGTACTGGCTACTGAACCATAAATCAAAGCTCTTGCTAAACAATAAGGTACTACTCTATAAATCTATGATTAAACCAATAGACCTATGACATACAACTTTGGGGTTCAATCGTCTGTTCTAATATTGAAATATTAGAGAGATTTCAGTCAAAAATACTCCAGACAATAGTGGACGCACCATGGTCCGTGGCAAACGAAATTATAAGGAGAGACCTACACATATTAACCGTAAAAGCGGAAATAAATAACTATGGTAAACTACATCAATGGACTAAGCAATCATCCTAATCAACTAGCGAGTAGTTTGCTCAAGCAAAGCTCTGATAAAAGAAGATTAAAGAAGTTTTAAACCATTGGATTTCCAAAAAAGATTCAAATAAATAAATCATAATGGAACAGAGACTAAGAGGCCCAGTAACTATAACCAATCTGTACTAAAAGGTTGACATGAGATTGTAGATTGGAAGATATTCTCCAATGGAAAAGAACCGGCATAATAACTTTGATTATATATACGATTTACTTATTGTCATTTTGTGACAGATTGTAAATATTCTAGGAATTTAAAAAAAAAACTTTTACACCAGTTTTATAATTTCCTTTTAATAGATAATGTTTTATGATGTAGAGAGACGTACAATAATTAAAGAAATATTTGTCTAATTTAAAACAACAAAATAAAAATATATTAAGTTAAAAGACAATCAACAAAGTTTCTAGAAGGACCATAAAAAATAAGAATGAAGTTGATTCAAATGTTTTAGACAGTGTCCCTGATTTAATGATAACAGCAACAATCATTTTTTTCAAGTAACTTCTACACAGGAGTTCAGAGGTAATTATATATAAACTATTCTTAAATAATATATATAAATTTATTAACCTAAAAAAATGATATTTGACAAAAGAAATAATTGAATTGAATATTTTAGATCGACAGATCTAAGAAAAGTTTTAAAGGCAATTCAGAATTTTTCGACAAAAATTGATTACATTACTAAAAAGAACATTGGCAGCATAGGAAAAAACAAAAAAAAATATTAATTACATCATCTAATGAACCTAATTTAGTTTTTGGACGACTTCAGACTGATTTTCGTGCCGTGCAATCTTCATCGTTGACGCGTGTGTGGACAGAAAGTTCATCGTTTTATCATGTCCTTTTAAAATATACGAAAAAAGCAATGTTTCATTTTAAATTTAATTGTGTACTGTACGAAAATCATCTGGACCTGCACAATTATCTATTATATTGAAAGTGCTATAATAGATGGAAATAGCCATGCGGCAGTTAAAAGGGTAATCTGTATCTGTATCTCGTGTACATATGGTATACGGAAGCCCCTTCACATTTTGATAGACCAACGGTAAATGTTAAGTGTAAGAGGCACCGCGGCCATGGCGACTCGTTACTACATGCGAGCGGCAAGAAGCGGGCAGTGGGTATTAGTTAAAAAAATCGGGCTAAAAGTTGCAACTATTTCCCATCTCTGTTTTATAGTATTATACATATATATGTATATATAACATAATGAATATTTTTTTATATAAGGAGTACAAAAACTTTTCTGTTATAATCATTAGATGTTTTTTTCAATTTTGATCTCTTGGATTAGTTGAGACAGATCTCTTAATTCTTTTAACATATTTATTTTACCATTTTTTCGATTATCCTCTTAACAATTATAACACCAATTTTATTTCAAATTTATACAAGTATCTTAAAAAACTTCTGTTGACTACCCAAAGAACTTATTAAAAGAAAGTACAGCATCTTTAATCTACGTTAAAGATAATCATTTAACAAGATTCGCGCCAAAAAACGGAGAACACGACAATTTCGTAAGCAAGAGAAAAAAAAGCATGAATGATATCTTGCTCTTTGCGATAGATCGGACGGGTGGGCCCGCTCAAAGAAACGTCGCAAGCACAAGGTGTCTCTCGCTTTTAACCCCGCGGCGAGCAAACCGAACTATACCTCGCGCCCAATGCTCCGTCTATCCATCTATTGTATGTGCATTTGTGCACGCGGGCGTGCGTGTATGCGTGCCCATGTAGTGTAGATCATGTGCACGCAATGGTGTGTCGATGCACATGCCTTCGTACTCGGCGCAAGGGGGTTGCCAGACAATGAGTAACGAGTATAGCAGGCAAGGGTCGAAGAAAAAAGAATGTGAGAGAGAGAGAGAGAGAGAAATGAGAGAAAAAAGAGGAAGATAGAGAAGGATCAAGGAAAGTCCCGCATCTCCAATCGATTACAATAGCACCTAACCTAGAGTAGCGAGAGAAGAAAAGAGACTCACGCGAAGGTCCTCTGCCTGTTTCTCTCTTTTCTTTTCTCGGCCCCTATGGTATTCTCTCTCTCACCATCCGATGCCAACGACTACAGAAGTTCTATCTCCCTTTCTCCCCCCCCCCTCTTTCCTTCTCTCTTTGTCTATCGTTTTCTTTCTCTGTCTTTCACCGACGGACTTCGACTGGTCTCGCTTTTCGTCGGTGCTACTCACAGTCCGAATTCCCCCACCTGCCATCGGGAATGTATGCAATGTTCGTGCGTGTTCCCCCTTGCTTTCCCTCCCCCGACCTCTTCCCTGCCTCCATCATGTTGCTCCGTATACAAGTGGATACACCACCCTTGTGTGTCATGCGGCACGTTTTTAAACGGACACATAGCGATCCGTTGTAAAACGTACGCAAGCTTCTCGAGGGGTAAAATCGCGAGAAACGGTGAGAATAATTTTGTTCCATTTATAAGTCCAGTTTGTGAATACGAGGTCGGTTGGATGAATCGCTCATTTGTTTTGTCACTTCCTACAGTACTTCTATGTTTATGACGGCGCACGAACAATTTGATTAAAAAAAAAACCAAGTGCCGCAGAGCATGAGAATCAAGAATTAACAAGTAAAGAATCTCCTGTAATACATCAATATAATTAATCCCTTTTGACATTTTATATATATATATATATATATATATATATATATATATATATATATATTGTCCCAAAATTAAACCGACGAACTTTTGGTTATAAAGAACATCGAAACGAGCCAATTAATTTTGACAGTGTCATAGTGTCGGCATTTTGAAATTAAAGTGTCTTTCAAAAGTGTGATAATGTAATAGCAGCTCAAGAAGAAAATGAATTTGTAGAATATATTCAACAATTTTTTTCACACGAAACAGAAGATCTCAGCAATAATGTTGAAATATTGCAAAAGGAACAACGGATTTCCGTTTGCATGAACAACCTACATATTGTGTTATCAAATTTTTGTGGATACCATCTGCATTGTTTAATATAATTTACATTCAATTTATCAAAAATGATAATTATATTAATTTATGAAACATTATTTTAAAAAAAAGAAGTTACGATAAAATGACAGATAAGAAGACATATCATATGACAGATAAAGAGGTTTTGCCAACAATGTCAGTTGATCTAGGACTTTTTGGATGATGCCCCTTCAAACATAGAAATGTCGTGTCCATTTAATAATACAGTTCAATTTGAATAAAAAGTATACCAAATATATGAAAAAAATATATATTTGACAAAAAAAGTCGAAATTAACATGTTTTTCAATATTAACTTTATGTTATTTTCAATTAAAACAGCAAAAATTATAAATCTTTGTGATGAACAATACTGCTAACTAGAGACAAAGTTCCACGTTTAATGGTTCTTGCAGACCAGCGCGACGCGCGACACGCGATCCAATGAGCGTACAGCTTTTCCGAACGTCATATCCGTTGCATTATGGAGTCACAACGACGTCACAACAAAAGTTGGCCAAGTTTGAAGATTCGTTGCACGCGACGATCGATTCAGGTGAAATAATAATAAATGAAATTGTGGTGATATATTAGCAATGGAACAAGACGATTATGAAAATTATAAATACAAAGATTTCGAATTAGAACTTAAAACAGAAAATATTGTAAGTATAAATAATTATTAATCATTTTAATATAGAATCAGGTTAGATAAATCCTTGATTGACACACAATACTTGTTTAACAATAATTATTTTAAATAAATATATTTATATATAAAATTTTCAGTCCGATAATAATTCTTTAAAATTCAACTCGCAAATGTTTGAAAACATATTAATATTAGAAGTGCAAGAAATGCTATATTTATGGCAAAGATTAGACGTAAAAGTAAAGGGAATAAATATAACATGAAAAGCTTAGGAAGAAGTGAGTCGAGCTCTCAGTATGTATATTTATTTATTTTATATTTTATTTGATGTAAGATTATAAATTGTTACATATAACTTAATATATTATAATAATATGTTATTTCTTCCAAAAAGATGCCAATCCAAAAATTTGTCAAAAAAGTGGAAAAATTCTCGAGTGATCTTGCTCATTTCTTTACACTAAAAATCAAGAATACTGTGATTCGGGCATAAAAGAAAATGCATGGCAGAAATATCTTCAATTAATATGTCAAATAGATATTTAACTGAATGTTTAGTAGCTTAATTAAAATCCGTTTATCATACGCAATAGACATTCACATTATGTACAGAATTCATATCAAACGCGATGAATTTATAATATCGATTATTAGTATTTTCATAATTTCCTTATATGTCTGAAAAAATTGCGTCTTTTCAAAAATACTATATTAATACCAGTAATATTGTCATTTGATCCTCCTATGATACGACTTATCGCTTCTTCATTCTAATGATTAAATTAATTATTTTGTCATTAACGCATATATGTTCAATAGAAATATATTTTAGTATTAAGTTTAGCGAAACAGTTATTGGAGCTATAAATACGTAAAATACACTGAAAGTATACATTATTTTCTTTGGTAAAAAGTATTTATATATATATTTAAAGCAAATTGCAAGAAATCAGAGGTAATATTTTAATATTATAATCATATGATAAAATAATTTGTAAAAAAACTTTTTATCTGTATTTTATCCGTTATTTTTATCTTTTATAATTTTTTATATTTATTATTTTAACCATCATTTTTATATTTTTTACAGTTCAAAGATCAAAAGGAAGGGCAGTTGGCATATGAAAACAAGATAGATTTATAAGATTTCTATATCAATTTTCATCAATCCATTATAACTGGGCCAGACGAGAAAGAAGAAACAATAAAGAAAATCATAAGCAGTTGTGAGAAATAGAACTTAATGATATGTATCTTAGACACCCTGTATAAAATTATATATGGGCAATTTGTTTCTCATTTTAAAAAATTAAAATAAAAATTAACAATACAAAAATTATTTTTCTAATTATTTTTCAATTCTATACAATTACAATATTAATTCTAAATTTTTTTAATTAAAGCAATTGTCACTCAATTTTTTCAATTAATTTTTTATATGCTTTACTGCTATGCTAAAGCGCTGCATCCGCCATTGTGCCCGTGCTTGTGCAATAATCTCATTGAAATAGAACAGAAGATATTTCTCTCTCAACTCGGTTCCCTAATTTTAGTCACAAGGCATATCCAGATATATAAGATCTATATTTAACTCATGATTAAAAAAAATGATACTTTACGATGAAAGAGCATGTATTCAAGAATACATTTATGCAAAGATTATATAAAATTAAATCAATCAGAACAATTTTTAGATACCATATAACTAGGCATTTCATTTGAACTGCTTTTAATGCAAGAAATTTATTATCTTGCGTAAATTATAGGAAACAATTATTAATAACAAATGAATGAGCACATAAATGAACAGATTGTATTAAAGAAAATTTATTCAATCAATCAATACAAATAATAATCAAAATATTGTCACAAAATCCAGATTTTTCAAAATTCGAGTGAAACAGTTTAACAGCAGCTAAAGACACATTAAAGTCAAAACATTTCATTACATTTGAAATGTTAATAATAAATCACTGGTAAAAATAATGACGAATAAAATTCAAAGTTCGAAAAAAATTATTTTATGATGTCATATATCACTTTGAATAAAAAGTAAAAGTATCATATCTTGTAATATAAAGTATTATGATAAAAGGAATAAGATGAGAAACAAAAATTTAATAATAAGCAACTGAATTCGCAAAAGAATAATGGAAATATAATGAATAATCACAAGAACGATCTTTATAAAAACATATGATAGAAGAAGGATGTATCAAGATCTAAGAGAAAGAATCAGAAAAACATATTGCAAAATATGCGTTCAAGAAAAATATGTAACCAAGAGAATTTTAAATAATTCTTCTACTATATGATATAAATTTTCATTGATGAGTTATAAAAGCGAATATAAATTTCATTTAAGATCGATTTGAACCTCTCTGGCGCACGTGACTTTGTTAGACATAATAATTAGTAACATTATAACATAACATTGTATTTAGTTTGTTGTTTTTATTTGAGGGTAGTCATATATGGCAGTGCATATCAAATATTCAAAAATTTTGGAATATTGTATCATAAAAATTAACGTAATGATATTATAAAGATAATTTTGAAAACAAAACTATATTTAAGTAGTGTGCGTTTCATAAAAATCGACACATTGTGAATGTTTTGTTAAATGTACATTATCGAATCCAAGGATTTTAATGTTTTTCACACTGTCGCTTACTAATTGCGAACAAAAATTGTCGCTTGAGCGAATAAAATACATTCAGATTAATATTCAGTTAATCAACAAGATTACATTATTAATGCAATAAATAGTCGACTCGATGATTACTATAATTAATGCAATTGTATTGACGAAATTTATCTGCTCTCTATGTCATTGTTCGATTAATTAGATTATTTGTTTGTGCAAGAACAACCGCAAATTTCATCCAACCGAATATTTTTTGTAATATCGCAATCGCTCTAATATCATCGAAGGGCGGATCATTTCACATGCCGCGTTTTTGGCGGTTCCGGAGGCCATCGGGTCTACATAGGTAGATAGGTAGGTAGGTAGGTAGGTAGTTGAAATTCAGGTTTTCGAGGCCCGGCTCGCGGGCAGACGCCGTTCGCCGCCGCTGTCGGCCCTTCGATCCCACTGCTTCTAAATACCGGGGATGCCTGTACATTCCGATACAGGCCCGCTCAAAAATTCTCACAACTGTCGCGATTACTGTGCGATACAAGTGCCGAAAATTTATTGGAACAGAAAAGTAGCTCGGCATATGTGAATTCAAATTCAATATTATCCTTTTCTAGCAAAAACGTGATCCGCACAATTCGTGACAACAGCAATTTATTCACTGCTGAGAATATTAGTAATATCTTAACTGTTATCACCGCTACCTTTTGCGAGACTAGATTAAATGAACAATTTAGACCCATTGTAAATAATTACGACATATATTCCTGTGACCGTAATCGTCAAGGAGGCGGTGTCTTCTGATTGAGAAAAAATTCAGATTTACACAAATTATAGACGATAATATATATCTCATCTGTAATCGAAATAATATTGAATATTGAATATTGAATATTTTTGGTAAAATCTGCTCAGCTCAGATAAATTCATTTACATCTGCTCTCTTTGTAGCCCTCCTTGCGGTAGCAATTTCTTCTAATTTTCCATTCAATTCGGTGCCTGATTCAATAATATCAAGCAAAAATTTTTAAATTATTTCATGCTACAAAAATAAATATCAAATCACAAAATATAAAATATAATAATAAAATGTATTATTGAATATATAACAAAAATTTATAGCTTATGTAACTGATGATGTAATATCTTCAACATTAAATTATAGATTGGACCGTTTGAAATGTCTACAAGACTTAATAGCAACATTTAGAACAACTTTTTGGATAATAATTTACCAAAACTGTTGGAAGATATTTTATTTTATTAAATATAATGTATATAGAAAAGGACAACGGCTTGCTTACCAGCAAAACGCATTACCACATAATGCAAGATATGTGCGCTAGTTTTTTAACGAAAAAATTCCAGAAAGATGGATAGGACAGAGTGATCTTATATGATGGCCAGCACGGTCATCTAATCTGACGCTCCTACTTTTTATGAAGTCATATAAAAAAACATATTTATAAGCGACAGATTAATAATCGCGAGGAATTAGAAGAAAAAATTATTGAAGCAATCGTTACAACCCAGAATAACACCAGAAATGATTATCAATGCAATAATCTATTACGATGTGCACACTTATGTATCGGGTGGTTATTTTAAACATTTTTTGTAAAAATTTACTTTAGAATTAAAATTTGTTAAACATGTTTGATTTTTAATTATTGATAAAATTACTTTTTACTAAAACAATTGCAATTTTGTATTCCAAATAGGATGAAAATGAGAATTTAATTTCACAGTTTGGTGAACTCTGAATATTTTTATATATTATATGGAAATCGTTCGAGAAATAAAATATAATTCTAAAATATAATGTATGTGGAATAATCAATGACGTATACCTAGCCCAAGTATTTAATTCTCAGAATGAAGCTAACTAGTTGACAAAAAATTGTGCAACAAGTGTCAACTTGTATATCCTTTTTTCTTCTCTTAGTAAAATATATATATATATATATATATATATATATATATATATATATATATGGATTAAAACGAGAGGAGGATACATAAAAATACTCCTTGTCGCACAGTTTCTCTGTCAATATTAATCAATATGTCATTTGTTTAAAAAAATTGCATCATTGTATATTGATACGAACAACTGCAATGCAATTGGGAGATATTGAGAAGATATCGCCCACAACAATAAAATATGCACCGTCGATGATGATGAGAAAAAAGATGAAAAAAATAGGAGGGAAGGAAGAAACTTTCGGCGCGCTCCTATTTTTTTACATGGCAGAAGCAGCAACTTCCACGCTACTCCTCGGGCGGAATATTCAGGTTTCACGAATGGAACAAGAGAAAGAGAAAGAGGTGAGCGCGCAGTACGCATGCTGTACGGTTTGATTCTCCTCCTCCTCCTCCTCCTCCTCCTTCTCCTGTTTCTCCTGCTTCTTAAGAACGAACGCTCGATCTCCACATACGAAACTACAAAGACCCGAAGTATCTTTCGCGTCGTTTCAAATAAATTAGCGTGGGAATCAACAGAGACTCTACTATAGCAACAGATCCGAGCCGCTTATCGCAGAGTAAGTCAATATTAAACATATATAATTTTTAAGAGCAACGAATTCTTCAGACATTTTCTCTTTTGTATACTTATAGTCCTCGATAATTAAACAATTTAATAGAAAAATAACTTTCTGTTTGAGAACGATAAGTATATAATACAAAACTCAAGTATATTATACAAAAACTTGTAGTTTTTTCATGCTAAATAAAACTCCGATTTTTTAATTTATGATAATAGTTGCAAAAAAGATTATTTTAATTCAAATTTTATCATAATATCACTATAATACATATTAAAAAAGTTTATTGTTAAGTATGTTATTAGAATTTTTTTAATCCTTAAAAGCAATTTATTGTATTAATTATTGAATATTGAAATTAGAAGTCAAAGAGAAAATTTTCTTCGAAAACTAAAGATAAAAAAATAATGACAATGATAATGAAATAAATCTTCGTTTTATTGTAGTTTTGGCAATGGTTTATTATAGGTGCGTTTAGAAGACACCATTGATCTCAACCATTGAGTGAGCGCTTACTAAGCAGAGATATGTTTTTTGAATGACCATTTATTAAATAGTGCAATCTGTGCACGCGTGAAATGTTGTAAAGCAAAAATATAATTTTCTACAGTATAAAATATTGATAAATCAGTGGATAACAATCTAATATTCTGGCATTATTAGATGACGGTGCTTATTCGGAATTACACTAAGAATAATATTCGTAAATTACGCGGTGCGCCATTTATGTGACATAGGGTAATGCACACGCGCTTTATCATGAGAGCACGAGAGATGCACATCACGCTTCGGCGCTTCGAATGATGGCGCCCAATTATCGCCGACTACACGTGCGAGAATAAAACATAACTTACGCCGATTTACAAAATCTGTCTCCGAATTTTGAGAAAGTTTTAATCCGCGCATATAAAAAATGAAGCGTTTTTCGCAAAGAGAAATCTTCCAAAAGTTCGGAGTAAAGACGCTGGGTACAAGGCTCAATCCTAGTCACTCGCAAGAAATCGATAAAAATCCTTTGCAGCTTTCGCATTCATACAGATAGTCCCAAAAAAATGGCAAATCAAAACCCTCTAACATCATTAAGAAAAGAAATCCTATTATTATTTGGATTTTAGCTAATAATAAACAGGGATTTTAAAGCTACAAGAAAAAGCATGAGTTTAATACTGGAACGAAGATACGTACAATATATATACAGGGTGTCCGATAATTCGCGGATTACCTTTTAAGGGAAGGTAGAGGATGTTATTCTGAATAGAAAAGTCCTGTACCATTTTGTGATTTTCTCAATATTTAAGAAAATATTAATTTTAAAAGATCAGCCAACGAAGTGCCGCGAAAAGCTCGTGGCGCGAAAATGCCTCCCATTGTCAATTGATACTCGGTCCGCGGCGAAGCAATGGGAGGAGCAGTTTGCGAGCATGCTTCGCTATGGCAACCAAAAGAAATACACACATAATGCATGCTCCGTTTTATGTATGTGATCTTTTCATTATGTGTGTATTTTTTTCGGTTGCCATAGCGAAGCATGCTCGCAAACTGCTCCTCCCATTGCTTCGCCGCGGACCGAGTATCAATTGACAGTGGGAGGCATTTTTGCGCCACGAGCTTTTCGCGGCACTTTGTTGGCTGATCTTTTAAAATTAATATTTTCTTAAATATTGAGAAAATCACAAAATGGTACAGGACTTTTCTATTCAGAATAACATCCTCTACCTTCCCTTAAAGGGTAATCCGCGAATTATCGGACACCCTGTATATATATATATATATATATATATATATATATATATATATATATATTTGTACATTTATTTTGTACAAATATTTTCATTTAACTATTTATATTTCAAAAATTTGATAGATATTACACTTACTGTTTAAAAAACGAAACTATTATGAATTTATCAACCTCATATCAGATGTTAGATAATAAATAAATACAAAGTTCTTTTTATCAATCGACGTCAATGTTAAATAAATTTATATAAGTTGAATTATAATAAATATATATATGTTAATAATTAAATAAATATATGTTAATAAAATAAATATATGTTAATAAAAATTATTTGAATAAAATATCAACAAATGCAATACATATCAACAAATGTATACACATGTATACACATGTATACACATATTTTTTATATTTAATATATTATATTAAATTAATATATTATATTATATTAAATATATTATAATAAAAATAGTACGATGAGTAGTTAAAATAAAATGTATTAAAATAAAAAAATTGTAATTGTATTACCTGTCAGCATCGTACATTCCCATCAATTATAACATTCAAAGCTCATCAAAATCGGAAAGAAATATTTCTCTTATTAATAAAGGATGCTTGGTGCAAAGTTTCATAAATGCAGCAGCCATACTTGCTGCTGATTGATATTTTATTTAAAATGAATATGTGGAAAATATAAGAATATATATAATGTGTGATTGTGTTATTTTGGTATAATATATTATGGTGTAATATAAAATTCACAACATTCGTAAAGTAAGATGGAATATATTCTTTCAAAAAATATTTTTCAAAATTTTTGTCATCTTATTTGCGCTAGTGCAATTTATTTGAAATGTAATTAGGATACCTAGCAAATTGGGATTTAATCTTAGCAATGTAACATTTTGGTGCTTGAACAATTCACGCTGAGCAAACGAGCAAAGATGATTACAATCCCTGAATAGCCCAGAAGTATCACGTGCAATCTTGACATCATTATTTTCCGCTACACAACGAAGTATAACGAACTACGTTTCATTCTCTCATGATTAAGTTAAATCGCATTTAACATGTAAGAAATTTTTAATGTCGCGCTATGAAGTTGTTCCTATTATTGTCGCTTCAATTCCTCTTTTAATTTTTTTTTTTAGAGAGATTGGATCAGTTGATACGATCATTTAAGAATGCATTAGCTATCAATCAACAGTATGTTAATATTAGACTCTTCGAACGGACATTGTCCCGCGAGCCTACAAAAGTTTATACCATCTAAATATAAAAATGTACAAATTTTAATAATACAAAAAAAAAAGACAAAGAAATAATTCAACCTCTTGTTTATAGGTTTAAAATATAAAAAAAGTTTGGACATTTAGTGATCGCGTTAAATTATGATGTCAATTTACATTTAAGAAATAATATCATCAAACTACGTCAAATCATCATACATCAAAATCCTTAATGTATATATTAGGGGGACCGGAAAGTAATCGTTTCTGCGCATGTCAATATTTGTTTATCATTTATCAGCTCATTGTGTACTTCAAAGTCATGCCAAAGAAATTTTGAGGTTAAAGTGACTTGTTTACTTGTAAATAATTAAATCTTAAATTTTTTTTTGTAATTTTGGGTGAAATGGCCAGCCAAATACCAGAAGAGGTACATATCCGACATTGTATGCTTTTTGAGTTTCACAAGGGTAGTAGTAACAGTTGCTACCAAAAACATTTGCTATGTTTGTCCAAGTGCATTAGATGTTCGTAAATGCCAAAGGTGATTTTCTAAGTTCAGATTCGGTAATTTTGATCTTTCCGACTCGTATCGATCAGGAAGACCAACAACTTTAGACAATGACGTATTAAGAGCGGAAGTGAAAGCAAATCCGTGTCAGACAATCGAGGAACTGTCAAACACTCTTAACTAACCTTGGTCGACCATCCAAGAACATTTGCAGCAGATTGGTAAAGTAAGCAGAGCAGATGTTTGGGTCCCGCATAATCTGTCTGAAGAAAACAAAGCTAACCGATCCACTACATGCAACTTATTGCTTCAACGGCACAATACAGAAGTGTTTTTTGATCACTTGATCACTGGAGATGAAAAATGGGTCCTCTATGATAATCCAAAACGCAAAAGGCAGTAGTTCTCTCCGAATGAATCGCCACGAAGTACTGCTAAGTCAGATTTACATTCCAAAAAGGCGCTTTTGTGTGTTTGATGGAGTATTCGCGGAATCTTACATTTTTAAGTGCTGAAATCTGGACAAACTGTGAATGCAGACCTTTACTGTGAACAATTGGATCGAGTAAATCAATTTTTAATTGAAAAGTGTCTAGCGATTGTCAACAGAAAAGGCGTTATTTTGCAACATCGTAATGCAAGACCGTACTGCGCAAGACGAACCCTGGAAAAAATTAATGAATTGGAATGGGAAGTACTGCCTCACCCACCATACTCGCTCGACATTGCACCATCGAATTTTCATTTATTCCGATCGCTACAACACTTTCTATGTGACAAAAAATTTGAAAATTTGGATGATATCCAAAATGCCATCTCCAGATATTTTGCTAAAAACCAATTGATTTTTATCGATCCGGCATTGAAAATTTGCACACTAGATAGCAAAAGGTTGTTGATAACGAGGGTGATTACATCATTGATTAAAAATAAAAACTTGTTAAAAATTTATTTGTTTGAATTTAATGTAAAAAAAAACGATATTACTTTCCGGTTCCCCTAATACAACTGTCCTCTTCACGATTCCATAATCTTTTCAAATATGCCTAGTTTAAAAGTGGCTACATCAAAAAATGGCCACACAATTTGAAAACCCGGTAGATTTTTGTTACAGAAAAAATATAGATATCCTATAATCCTATATTATATTTTAAGTCATATTATGACTATTATACTATTATTAATTCCCAGGTATTTATAAAAATACCTCACTATCTTCAAACTTAACGAAACTTTGGCGCCAGGCGTTTCAGACCAAAATAAGATTTTTGACCGCCATTTTGTTTTTTCATATACTTGAGATTTTTTAGTCAAAAGTACCCTAGATAATTTTTAAATACCCAAAATAAGGTCCACACAAAATTTTAGGCGAATCGGAGAAGTCAAATTTTCCGCCATTATGTTTTTTGTTAATAACCCTGAAGGATTAAAAGTATATCCATTCAACGCAGGGAAGGCTATATATCATTACTTCTAAATTACAATTCGATCGGAGCATAAATACACTAGCTAGAGCAAATTCAAAAATAAAAAATCCGCCATCTTGTTCTAAAAGCTTCATTGTAGAGAAGCGAGACTACTTTCATTTTAATCGACTCAAAAAGGAGATTAACTGACCTTATTCCCGATATTCTAAAATTTAATTTAAATTAGTATTAATTTTAATTTTTCTGAATTTTAATTATAAAAATCTGATATTCTATAAAATTATAATAAGGGCCGTAATAAAAGACTTTATCAAGTTCTACGTAAAATCTAATTAATAATTATTCAATTATTATAACATTATACCGTTCTATTTGATACATATATATATATATATTAGGGTGTCCCATAAGTTTCTTCCGCGCCACGCTATGAATGAGTCTGACTGGCTATGTTTATATAAACATGCAGGCTTATCTCTTAGCCGTTTATGGCATCGGTTTCAGTCGTCCCAGAGCTCTTTCAAAGTACGTTTCGTTTGTGACAAAGTCTCTTTTAAAATTTTTTCTGCCCTGTTCAATATGGAGAACCAAAAGAAGCATTTACGGCATGTTATGCTTCATTGTTTAAAAAAGGCAATAGTGCAAAGGACACTGCAGACGAGATTTGCACCGTTTACGGGAGTGGTACTACGACCATTAGGACCGTCCGCAATTGGTTTAAGAAATTTAGAGCCGGCAATTTCGATTTGCAAGATGAAGACCGCAGCGGCCGTCCAGTAACGACGGATGCGGACCTTATCAAGACTGTGCTCGCTGAAAATCCGCGATATAGTGTGCGCGAGATAGTGGATGACACTAACATTCCCAAGACAACGGTACATAAGCATTTGATCAAAATGGGATATGCAAATCGGTATGAAGTTTGGGTTCCACACCTATTGACGGAGACCGGCCTTATGAACCGCGTCTCTACGTGCGATTTGCTTCTTCAGCGACATGAAAGAAATCCTTTCTTAAAGAGTCTTGTCACTGGAGACGAGACTTGGATTTTGTATCAAAATGTGTCTCGAAAATGCACTTGGTCCAAGGAAAATAGACCTTCAACTGTTGCGAAGCCTGGACTTCATCCGAAGAAGGTTCTTTTATCCATTTGGTGGGACTGGAAAGGTGTAGTGTACTACGAGCTCCTTCCTCAAGGTGAAACGATCAATGCTGACAAATATTGTAATCAACTTGATCAACTGAAAGCCGCCATAGCAGAGAAACGGCCAGAACTAGTGAACCGACGAGGAGTCGTTTTCCATCACGACAACGCAAGACCGCATGTTGCAATGGTCGTGAGACAAAAATTATTACAGTTCGATTGGGACGTTCTACCTCATCCTCCGTACTCCCCAGACCTTGCTCCTTCCGATTATTACTTGTTCCTCTCCTTAAAAAATTCTCTCCGTGGTAAATCTTTCAAATCCATAAGCGAAATAAAACGCACACAGATGAATATTTTGCAAGTAAGCCTCAACAATTTTGGAAAGAGGGCATAATGAGGCTTCCTGAGAGATGGAAGAAGGTTATAGAACAGAACGGTTCATATATAACACAATAAATCAACCTCAAACAACAAATATCGTGTATTCATTTCGCATCAAAAAAAGGGAAGAAACTTATGGGACAACCTAATATATGTATATATATATATATATATATATATATATATATATATATATATATATATTATTGTATTATTTCAACTTATAGACCGCTATATTATTCCAGAATATTCTCATATTAATTTTTCATTTGCTTGATTTCGACTACCTCAATTATAGTATTTTATATTATTTCCCTTAATAATTAAAATCATGGATCACTAGATCGCACGGATCGGTAAATCTTGACGCGGAGACAGAGAAAAAATCAAAACCCGTTAAGGAACGCGAAAAGATTAAACGTGTGAAGTCGATAGATATACAATCATTATACCAAATCTTGAATAATATTCAATTTGATTTAAATAAACTACAACACTTACCCGATCAATTTAATTATCTAGAACAAGAAATTTATGTTAATGAACAACGCGCAAATGAGCCACCTGGCCATGACGAATGCGGATGATATTAATAATGCTCCTCCTCCATCCGAAGCACAGCCAATGACTGTGCCTGCTTTAAAATTAAAGATTTTGCAAACATTCCGCATCATGACGGCTATAAAATATCAGTATTTCAATTCGCTTGTGCATGTAAACGTAATTTAGTACCTTTTATACAAAAATCTCAACTTGTACAATTTATTATAAATAAAATCGAGGGAGACGCGTATCAAGTAATAGAAGGAACTACGTATACGCGGGTCGTAGATCTTCTCGATAAATTAAAAACAATTTTTGCGCTACATAAATCAGTCGCTCATTATAAAGCCGAGTTAGCAAACGCATATAAATTATCGAATGAAACAATTTTGAAATTTGCCGGAAGAATTAAAGACTTGCGAACAGCCATATTGGACGGTCAACGACGTCAAGGGAGATGTTATGTTCGCGGATTTTATAATGAAGTAGAAAAGAAAGTCCTAGAAGTCTTTATTAACGGCCTACCGTCGGATGTAATCACCCGAATGGAATATCGCCAACCGGTTACTTTAGATGATGCCATTGAATGAACCGCAAAAATTACCAATAATTTAGAGGTAGAAAAACAGCGCGACCGCTGACATTTCCCAAAACCAAATCCTTCAATGAGGTTAGACTCATACACAGTAAAGCGCGAAGAGGCCGAACAGCCTATATCAATTTTAGAGAATAATAGCAACGCTAATGCTCCCGCTTCAAAACCTTGGATCAAACATTCTAATCCCGGGTCAACCAGGACCAAATTTTCCAATTGTTTATCGCTGTTATAAGACCCCGAGACACGAAATCGCTGCACGTAGGAAACTTGCCTACCGAAATGCGATGCAAGGTTCGGGAAACACAGAAGGCCGCCCCGCGGCAGATGCAACCCAAGAGACGACCCAAATAGCACAGTAGAAGCGCACTCCCAATTGATCGCAACAGAGACTTGAATGATTTAAAAAAAAATAATAGAATTGACGAATTCTTTAGCGTAAAAGAAATTGACTCGCCTGTAATTTCTTGTGAGGATCAAAACTTAAATTCATCCGAAGATCAACAAATATCTAATGCCGAAATCGGAGCGAATTTCACAATAAAGGAGCAAATTTTAAAATAAATATCAACCAAGAGTTGTAATAACGTGTAAAAATTTTAAAGGTCATTGTTACCTTATGGTAGATTCCGGATTCTCTGTAAATCTAATAAAGATAAAAATGTTAAATGGTACTCCCATTGACATAAAAGACACCTTAGATCTTAAGGGTATAACTAAAAACGCAGTAAAAGCTTTAGGATCAGTCATTTTTAAGGTCATGGATAAAGTATTAAAAATACGAATATATATATATATATATATATAGTGACGTGGCGTTTTTGAGACGTCCGTCACAAGGGCCGAAGGGCCCGATCGCTGGCAGTTTTTCGGGCCTGCGTCCTCCCGAATTAGGGAGAGAGCGACCCGATCGCAGATCAGCGGATCTGTTCTTTCTATGTTTTTCGTTCCTTGTGTGTTGTCTTACGAGCACGTAAGCTCTATTATGAGCCCGCGGAATAGTTCGGTAGGGAAGACGGCGAGGTCCCATCCGGCGGAAGAAGGAGCACAGGAAAAGAAGTAGCTGAAAGCGATCGTCCGAGCCGAGAGAAGAGCAGGGACCGCCATGTCGCTTTATATGAAAAATTTACAGCACAGAAATGCATCTGCAGTCGGATTTAATATTTGTATTCGGCAGGAAAGAAAGAGCGGAGGACCGGAGGAATCCGACGAGAAGAGATGGCAACTCCACCCACACGAAGCGAGGGAGTCTCAACAATGGGGCGAAAAGGGAGCTCAATCCCGAGAACTATTTGAGGAAATAGAAGCTGGAGCTACCCGGACGCTGCCGAGGAACCTATACCTCTCTGCCGAAGAACAATTTTGATTACGGGGCGAAATAATCACTCGTACATCGAATCACAAGTACCGTGAGGCCCGAAGGACGGTCCTGTGAAACGCAGAAGCGCCACAGGTAGCCTATTCGCGATTTATCGCGCCGGCGTGTCTTCCGCAGGACGATCGCTCGGCACTGTTCGACGTGATACCAGCGAGAACGCAGGTTCTGATTACGTTAGCGATAACGAGCGAACCTTGTGAAGGAAGAAAAATCAGTGGGACGAGCGTCGTCGACCCTTAGCTGCCGTTTGTGAGTAGGTTGATCTATTCGAATGAGCGGCAGCCGAATTAGTTGTCGCGCCACGCGTTTGTGATTATTTTGTGAAAATTTGTGAGATTTGCGTATTAATGGCCGTCGAGCTTGCGCTGCTCATTCGAGTTATCTTATTCGCACTCTCTCTCATATATTCGCCGCCGCCGACAGACACGTAGAGCATCGTATATTAGTATCGTCTTTAACGTTTTCTTTTTTTATTGTCACGCGCAAAGTAGTAGTTATCGAGATATTATTAGACAGCCGATCTCAATATTGCGTATTACGCCGCGGTTCATACACCACCCTCGCGTCTTACATGTGTGAATATTGAGAGTCGGAATTGTTAAAGCATTATCTGTGACGTAAAGAGGTGTACGCGAAAATACACGGATATGGAGCGGTTCTTTATAATTTCTTTTGATTGCCATAGCGAAGCATGCTCGCAAACTGCTCCTCCCATTGCTTCGCCGCGGACCGATCATCAATTGACAGTGGGAGGCATTTTCGCGCCACGAGCTTTTCGCGGCACTTCGTTGGCTGATCTTTTAAAATTAATATTTTCTTAAATATTGAGAAAATCACAAAATAGTACAGGACTTTTCTATGCAGAATAACACCCTCTACCTTCCCTTAAAGGGTAATCCGCAAATTATCGGACACCCTGTATAAGCAACGCGAGAAAACGCTGAATTTTATTCATTTGAGTTTGTTCATACGAAATCTTCATTTCGGCTTTGGTACAAGTATTCGTCGTTGTTGTGACCAGTGTTTAACTAAGTTCTCAGTAAAAAGTGATAAAAATGCCGCCACGAAAAAAGTATCCAGTGATCGAAAAAATCTAACCGATTTTGTTAAATCTACTCACGTTTGTGATATTAACAAATCGGACCTCAAGACCGTCATCGATAGAAGAAACGATCAGCGATATTTAGTATTATCGATGACGTATGGGCTTAATGCATCGTTTATTAAGAAGATTCACGTGAGATTGCAGGCGACGAGCGAAAATTGCTTTGTACCGATTGTAAAATTAATAGGTAATTATGCAGATGAAATATGTCTCGACACCGACACCTGGCAGCAATTTCAAATCAGCATGGAGCAGATGAGCAGTATTTATGCGAGAATCAAAAATCCAAACCAAGTCCGATTATTATCAACAATATTTCCATCGGCTTCACAATCGCTTACGGAACAAGGGCAGTGATAGTGAGCTTTAAGGAAAATGCGGAACAACCAGCGAATAATAACGAGACGGAAGAGCAGCCACCATTGAAGAAGCAAAAAACGTACAACGTCGCCATTGTGATGCAGAAAGCTACTTTTGTCGGTCTGGAAGATATCGCAAGATATGTGGACGCTCATTTGGCACGGCTAATTTCCATTACCAATACCATCAACATGTGCTCCAAATACCTGATTAACGAAATAGAATTAAAACTTCCCTTGTCTTATATAGATTGCGAAATTATAAAACTTACAGTTAGAGGTAATTTTGAAGAAATCGAGCGCGATGTACGAACACAAATAAATAATTTACCGACGTAATTTTTAGACGTATATTTTATATAATTTAATATTGTATTCGAAGAATTACTTTCGCTAGGTTTTAATGAAATTGTATGTATAATTTTATTAAAGCGCAATTGTTAGTTTTATAAAAACGATATAACGGTATAAATCAGAATTTAGAAGAAGATCATATTATAGACTCTGAAGAAAACAAATCTATATCAACTTATGAAAATTCCGAAAGCGAACCAGATGACGCTGAATGAATATCTCTCCAATCAACTTCTGACGATAACTCTTTTAAAATAATTGAGACTCGCGACTCTGTTATCAAGAAAAGATCACCATATAATTTTCACTGATTTGAGCGGATTACCGGTAGATAAAGGAACTAAAGACTATCAAAGGAAAAATAAACTCCCTAAATATACGGACTTAACTTTCACACGCGGGCGAGTGACTAATATAAGTTATGGGAAATTTTTGATAAACATACCAATAGACGAGACGATAGGACGCTAATTGAAGCAAACGATACTAAATTGCATAAGATCATTACGCGACGTAATATTAGAACTCAATCTAAAATCAGTTAGTTTATCCCAGAACAATTTTTACGATTCAATACCATGGATTTTTATACATAAAAATATAAAAGGATTCCTTTCAGATTTACCTTTAAAGTTAACTGTCTGCAAATCTCTTATAAGAATCCCAAATCCGGAAGAAAGAGCGAATTTAATTTACGAGAAACACGCCATGAAAATTGGTGGATATAACAAAACATATCATAGACTCAGGCAAAACTATTATTGGCCAACTATGAAAAGGGATATTTAAGAATACATAAAGAATTGTCGTAATTGTCAAATAAAAAAGTTAACCAGAATTAAAACTAACAACCCATGCTTATTACACCAGGAGCAGCTTTCGATAAAATATCCATGGACATTATGGGTCCTTTACCCACGACGAGAAACAATAATTCATATATTTTAACCATACAAGACCTCTTAACTAAATATTCAGTGGTAGCGTCATTACAAGTGGCAAACTCTTTATCTATTGCAGAAGCATTTATTAAAGAATTCATTTGCATCTACGGTGCTCCCAAGGCAATATTAATTGACCAAGCTCCTACCTTTTTCACTTCTCTAATGAAAACTATCGCTTCCTATTTCAAAATAAAACAATACAGAACCACTGCTTACTATCCTCAATCAAATGGCTCCATAGAAAGATCCCATCATATACTAACAAAATATCTAAAAATGTATACTAATAATACTGCCGATACTGGGACAAACATATCAAACCTGCCATGTTCGCTTATAATAGCTTCGTGCACGAAGGAACCAATTACATTCCTTATGCTTTAGTCTTCGGACACCTTCCAAGAATCCTGAATCCTCAACACCGATCCTCGAGGAAATAACAGAACAACTCTACTATCTTACTACCTTTTTGATACTTTAAAATCTTCTCAAGAATTGGCAAAACAAAACTTAATAAAATCAAAAGAAGAGAATAAAAGATATTATATTGTACTATATTATATTAGACAAGAAATTAAATACACAAAATTTTAAAGTTGGAGATAAGGTTTATCCATTAAAAGAATCTTCTATGGGCAAATTAACAGATCAATACTCTGGTCCTCATACTATCCTTGAAGTTTGCCAATGAATAACGTAAAAATCGATTATAGAGGACCCAGAGTGATACATGTGAATAAATTGTAGTTAGCAAAAACTTAGCAACACGTCGATCCGAAGAAAAGCAATAAAGAATTTGTGTTATAACTACGGCTTGCATTCTTGGATCCAGTAATTTTATTTAACAAAAATTTATATATATCTATAAATCACTAAAAACCGCTTATACATTACAACGTTATACGAATACATATATATTCTAATCAATTTTTTTTTATTACTCATTAGATACCATTAATTTCAACGCTACTCTCTGGCACCACGACTATTATTGCGTACGACTGCGGAGGAGCATACCTTAACGTTACTACTATATTTTTACTACGCTCCGGAGAATGCGATCTAAGTATAGATACACCGACAACTACAAATATTTATATTCAATTACTACAATTGCCTAGTTATGCAGAAGTCTTACAATGTAAAATTGAAATAATGAGAACGATTTATCATGGATACATTCCCGCATATCTGCAGTGTAGAACGGTTACGCTAGTTATCTGCAGGAAACCTCTGGTAGCAGATGCATACAAATGCATAAAGAAGGTCTTTCAAAGATAGGAAATTCCGAAATTATAGACGGTCTGAAATCCAATCACATATATTATAGGAGTGTTACCCTTGCCGGTAAAATAAATATAGACGCAAAGGAGCAATACTCCGATTATTATGGCACTTGGGACGAAGTAATAGTCCAAGCGACCGTTAAAATATCTTTGAGAACCGTGTTTGTACCCGTCAAATTAAGCTCAGGAAAAATTTTACTTCATTCTGGAACTGTCTGCGACCTCAAGAAGAAAGCATGTAGACTCGGACAATGGATATACATTTTGGAAAGGTATTCCAAATACCGTTTGCAGCTTCAAAAATTACGATGTTCTTTACGAGGGACTAAATTTCAAGGTCTTTTCCAACAAATGTGCGAATTCAAGAAACAAGTGATACAAAACACTCTATCACTTGCAGCAATATGACCTGACGAGTTCGCATACCGAATAATGAAATCACCTGGTTACATGGCTGTAATTGAGAAATACACATTATAAAGTGTATCCCTATTGAAGATTCACTTAGGAAAACAAACTCTTGCCATACAGAACTACCAGTCACATTCAGGGAGTGGCGTACACTTGGACACGTACAATTGGACACGGTGCAATTGGACACGTCTCAAGTGGACACGAGAATTTGCACACGGTTCAATTGGACACAGTGCATTTGGACACAATAATTTTGGACACAGTAACTTTTGGACACGTAAAAAAATACGCATCGTTTACTTGGACACCGTTCGTTTGGACACAGAAAGACGCGCACCGTTCACTTGGACACCGTTCATTGGCCCACCGTTTATTTGGACACCGTTCATTTGCCCACCGTTCGTTTGGACACCATTTATTTGACACACACAATGTAGCATTTTGTAAGTTGTTAAGGGATTCACCTTGCCTACCGGCGGGTGCGGGAGGGGGGCCGAAGGCCCCCCTTGCGTGCGTGTGTATGTGTGCGTGCGTGCCTGCATACGAGCGGTGTCCAAACGAACGGTGGGCAAATGAATGAATTATCCTGGAAATATTTAACTCCCAAATCCTTATCCACTAGCGGCATATACACACAACAAGACCTCAATAACTTACGAGATCACGTTATGTTTCCAACTGAGAAAAGCGCTGTATTACATACCATCGCTCGAGGCTTCACAGGCCAAGAAATTCAATCAGACACCGTATCCTTGCGAAATTTAGCCGAAGATTCGTTAAACCAAGTTTATAATAATATCTTAGCAAAAATTTGGAATGGATTTATTACCTTTGGCGCGGCGACCGCCGGCGTTTTTGGCGTATTTATTATCATAAGATTAATTACAATAATATTTGATACTTTAATTCATGGATATGCGTTACACGCCGCGTACGGATGTAGTTAATATCTTTTAGAGTACCATCCTCTCCTATTCTTGAAGAAACTGTAGAACAACCCTATTAAGACTATCTAATTTATTCGATACATTGAAATCTTCACAGGAATTGACTAAGCAAAATTTGATATAGTCAAAAGAAAAAAGTAAAAAATATGATAGAAATTTAAATACACAAAATTTTAAAATTAGCGATAAGGTCTATTTATTGAAAAAGCCAAGTAAAGGAAAACTTTCAGATCAATACTCTGGTCCCTATACCATTCTCGAAAAATTATCAATGAATAACGTAAAATAGATTTTAAAGGAAAATCCAGAGTGATGCATGTAAATAAATTAAAATTAGTAAAAACTTCAAGACGTGTGGATCCAGGATGAAGGAAAGCAGGATAATTTTATTATAACCGCGGCCTGGATTCGATAGATATAATTAGATTTAAAATTTAAGAACAAACCATTTATACATCACACTGTTATTATGCACTTATACTTTTATCTATATATGTATATGTCTTCTAATTATGATTATTTCATTTACCAGACACTCTGTGGCACAATGACCATCATTGTTTATGTCTGCGGAGGAGCGTATCTCATAATATTCCTCTCAATTTTATAGAATCAACATACTGTAGATTACATGATCAATGAGAATGTCGTTTGCTTGATATACGAAAAATTCCTCCAATAGAGGAGATCCCAGAACGGGACATATTAAATACACCTGTCTGGTTAGAGGAAATTGATCTAGTGCATGACCAGCAAGATAAGCATGATTTAACGCGTCGAGAGTCCAATCATTCATAGATCAAATTCTTCAGATGCTTAAACTATCAGGCTTAACTACAAGAAACTTTAATCTCATAGTAGGTTCGGTTATATTTGATCGATCTGATATGCAACTCATCGCCAAGATGGTGTACGCTGTAAGATACCAAGGATTTGACCCATCATTCTCAAAAAGATCGTTAGGTCTTGGAAATATGTTCTTAGACAGCCTAAAACAGAGTATACTCTTTACTATGAAGAGAACGGAGCTACAAGAGATTGGAAATTTTCAAATCAAGAATCTCTTAATAACGATATGACATTCATGTATATTCCTTTGTGAAGAAGCTGTAATTTTTAAAATAACAAAGAAAAATACAAAAAACTTTCCAGCTAAGGTGTTCACAGCTAAGTATGGGATCAAAGTATCAGAAAAAATTGAGAGGCAAAGAAGAGCAGAAGCTATAGGAGCTGAAGTACTCATCTTGCCTAGAATAGCGAAAAATAACCAACTGAACTCTTCACATAATGAAAACTCTTTCAAAATAAATGAAACTCACAAATTCGCTATTAACAAAAAAGATCATCATGTTATTTTTACAGAGTTGAATGGTTCGCCAGTAGATAAAGGATCAAAAGACTACCATAAAGAAAACAAGCTTTCAAAATACGAAGATCTTATATTTACGAGAGCTCAAATTACTAATACAAATAATGACAAATTTTCTATAAACATGCTTATAAAGCAAGATGAAAAAGCTTTAATCAAGTCAAGCAACATTTAAAGTTATATAAGATTCTTGCGCGATATAATTACGGAATTAAATATGAAATCTCAGTATAGCCCAAAGCGATTTATATGATACTATACTTGAATCTATATGTATAAAAACTTGAAAAGATTTTTATTGGATTTATCTATAATTATTTAACTATTTGTAAATCTTTAATAAAATGTCCTGATCAAAGCAAAAAAACATTATATATAAAAACACGCGACTAAAATCGGAAGTCACAAGATAATTTTAAAAAATATAACAGAATCCATCAAATTATTATTGGCTAACAATAAAAAAAGATATTCAGAAATTTATAAATAATTTTAGAAACTGTCAAATAAAGAAACTAACAAAAGTAAAAATTAAACAGCCCATGTTAATAACAGATACCTCTGGAATTGCATTCGATAAAATATCTATGGGTGTTATGAGACCATAACCTACCACCAGTAGAAATAACTCGTATATTTTAATCATCCAAGATTTGCTAACTAAATATTCTGTTGCATGTCATCTACAAACCACCGACGTTTTATAGTTAAAGCTTTTATAAAAGACTTTATTTGTATATATGGAGCACCAAGAGCTCCATCAAAATAACATATGCAGAAATTAAATGCTCTTTATATGCTAATTATGTGCTCTATTGACGATTTTTGTGCTTGAGCGGTAGCGAAAAATCGCAATTGAAAGTAAGAATGCTGGCTTAACGTAAGTTAGCATCCCCACTCATTAAAATGACAACATGTACAATTATATATACAATCAAAAAGTTAAAATGATGGATTTATGTGCTTTTTATGTATTTTTAAGAGTATTTAATATAATGTGCTTTCAAAATGCGTTACATCCATTTTATCAAAAATTTTTAAAAGTATTTTGATATTTAATAGCTAATAGAAAAAAAAGATATACAGGTTTTTTTATTAACGGTCCTACTAAATTCATGGTTTAAATAATAACTTTATTTCCTTCTTATAATAGCATAAATAATATAAAATATTATTTTTTGTTTTTTATATAAATTATTTAAGAATGTAATATAATATTAATCAACAATTTTATATTAAAATGAATGTTTTCTTCTATCTTTTATTAAGAACGTGATTTTTATTATTTATTTGTATTATTTATTCTGTTTTATTCCATTAGCTATTTTACTCACAATTTTATATTATCAAATGTCAATTTTTTGGTATATTTCTTTTAAAAAAATCTTTTTTTGTAAAAAATTATATAAATTTATAATGTACTTGTACATCTTAAGATCGCACATTATTCCGAAGTTGATGTGCAGTCGATTTATTTTCCACTCGCAATAGCTATTTATTTCTTGCGATTGTTGCACATTTTGATTTTCGGCTATTTTTTAAAAATATATGTTATAATCATAGATATAGTATATCTAGATCGAGTGTTGAGAAGTGAGAATAAAGATGCACATAGAAAAGGACATAGGAAGAAAATATCCACATTTCTCGTTTCTCTGTTTTTACTTACATGAAAGAGAAAGAACGCAAGGGGCACAAAACAGAGTTTATCCTTTTCTATGTGCATTTTTTCTCCACTCCTTAAAAAAAAAGCAAACGCTCGATCTAGATATACTGTGTCTATGGTTATAATTTTTGTCGCTATCTAGCTGTAATTTTACCGATCATCATAATTAATTTTTTATCTTTTTTTTTATTTAACTCTAAAATATATGTAATATATTTATTCAACTCTGTCAAATATACAGGGTGTCCGATAATTCGCGGATTACCCTTTAAGGGAAGGTAGAGGATGTTATTCTGAATAGAAAAGTCCTGTACCATTTTGTGATTTTCTCAATATTTAAGAAAATATTAATTTTAAAAGATCAGCCAACGAAGTGCCGCGAAAAGCTCGTGGCGCGAAAATGCCTCCCACTGTCAATTGATATTCGGTCCGCGGCGAAGCAATGGGAGGAGCAGTTTGCGAGCATGCTTCGCTATGGCAACCAAAAGAAATACACACATAATGCGTGCTCCGTTTTATGTATGTGATCTTTTCATTAATCCGCGAATTAATCCGCGAATTATCGGACACCCTGTATAAATATTGATACCTATATAATAATCGTATCAATAATATTTATTGATACAATTATTAAACATTGAAAAAAATTGTTTCATATAATATTACATTTATAATTGCATTCTTTGTACAAAACGAATCTATAGTATATGTATAGAGCTCGCGCGATATCTGTTAAGGATAAAATTTCAAAAAATATAGAGAAAAATCTTTAAATTATTAAAGCTAATATTTTTTAAATAAGAAGTATTTAAACAATTAAATTATTTAAAATTTGCATATTCAAGCATAGTATTGTTTTGACATGAATTATTTTGATATAAATATCTATAGTAAATTATATATTCTAATATAATTCCATGTATAACGTTATTTTCAATTTCTTTTTTCGTTTTTTTATTGTGCAAAGATCTAATTCATTGAATATGGTAATAATATTATTATTATGCAACTATGTATTATTATAATAATATATTGGCTCATTTATTTTGTTGTATATATTTTTTTCAAACTACAAATAAATCATTAATATGTGAAATATGGTATTTATTATAAAATATGATATATTTTATAATAAATAATAATAATTTATATTATAAAATATAATATATATAAAATTTGATATATTTCATATACATGAAATATATCATTAACATGTGAAATCAAAATATTGCGTATGATTGGTTAGCGATATACTTTACTGTCGGAGAATAAAGGAAAATAATATGGCTTCGTTTAGTTTTCGCATTCTTCTCGATCTATTTTACATAGTATACGTATACTACCGAAAGGTCATGTGTGAATCTCGCGTCTCTTGATCGAAGGATCATATGATTTCTCCGGATCTCCGATACTATTGGCTCCCTTAACGCGCGTACCCCGCTTGAATTCCGTAAGTCTAAATTTTATTTTTCGATAATCAATCGATCACTGAATTCCTTAATGAACATTACAATTTCGCTGTCTTGCGTTCACTTAAATCTTACTTTCAGTTAAGATTGTAAAACAAAATAAAGTTCTGCTTGACGAAGATAGTTAACGTTCAACAAGGTGATTCGTTGTGGAATTTTATTAAAAGTGAATATTTGCGTATACAGTGCGTTATTTGTCAAAAATATTTAAAGTCAATTAGTTCTAAATAATAATTTTTGATTATTTTTTTCTAAAACATAAATATTTATTCATGTTAATAATAAATTATGTTAAAAATGAATATTTCTTGCTCTATTTTTCAAGGAAACCAAGTTCTATCTTTAAAACCAAATTTCTATCTTTTTTAAAACCAAGTTCTATTTTCTTCATATCGTGCGTATGTATTTAAATTTTCAATGTCTATCAGAATAGACTAAAAGGGTGTGAAAAAGAAAGGTTAGCTGAAAGAAAGCGGATAGTAGGAGCAAGAGAGGAGTGGATACTGAAAATTAGTGATGGGCGATTTTGTCCGATATATCGAAAAATCCAATTTTTTTTTTTTGTAGAATAATCGATTTTTTCGTACGATTTGTCGAAGATCCGATATATCGATATCCGATTTTTTGTTGGAATTATCGAACTTCTGCACCATCTGTAGAGTAAAGCTGTGTTCAGAAATTCACAGTCAACACTGAAAATCTATAAAGTCCGTATCATACTATGTATTGAAGATTGAAATTTGATCAATCAAAATAAAAGAACTAAAATTTGTTTGTCCTGATTGGTCAAATTTCAATCTCAATGCATAGTTTGATACGGACTTAATATATGTGACTATAGATTTTCAGTACTAGCAGTGAATTTTAGAATACACAAAATATAATATATTTTATATTAAAATAGCTTAAACTTAATTATTAATTAAACAAACTGAAATATATGCAAATGCGTTTGAAATTAATTTTTAAATGTTTAACATTCAAATATATGTACATGTTTTTCCCGCTTAATAAGAAAGACTTCTTTTAAATATTTAAAATTTATAATAATCGATTTTTCGATTTTGAAATTTTTTTTTGTATTAAAATATTGATATTTTAGTATCAAATTTTTTTATTATATCGATCTTTTTTTTGATCGATTTTTTTTTCAAAATCACGCATCACTACTGAAAATGGTGTGAATACTGATGGTAAAAGGGTGCATCGTGAGAAAGAGAGAAAAAAAGGAAAGAGCAAAGGGAGGAGAGAGAACGAGGAGTGAGTAATCTAGAAGAGAGGAAGGAAGAATGGACATGGCCGAGAGGAAATGAAATCCTGATGGATCAAGTGAAGAAAAAAAAACCGATTTATATTTCAAAAATCACTTATATTAATAATTAATTAGTTATAAAAATTAGTGATAAAAATCAATCAGTTTATAAAGACTATTTTCATAAACTTTTCATAAATTTTTCAATAACAATTTTTGACTATATTTTCTAAAACATAAGTTTTCATTTTATGTTAATAAATATTTCGTGCGTTATCTGGATCAAAGGTCTTATAAAAGCCATAGCGAGTAAAGACGAGGATCGATAAAGAGACGTGACAGGACGAAAGATGAGATCGGGACGGCAGGACGAGATCAGAGAGAGAGAAGAAAGGATCGAAACAGTCGATCAGGAGAGAGAACAGATCAAGAGATCACAGAAAAGAAGAGATCGACATCGAGGCGAAGGTGCAGGTACAACGGAGACATCAGAAAAGGAGAAGAAAGAGAGGAGAAAAGAAGACGAAGAGAGAGAGATAAGATTACAAGAAAATAGAAATAAGAGGAAAATGAGAAGGAAGGAAGATTACATTTTGCGCCGCACATGCACGCGATACGTCTGTGCGTATGCTACCGGGGCCAATTTCTGGCATCATTGGCAATAATACGACGTAAGAACATTTTAATAGATATTTTATTGATATTTTATATTTTATTGTATTTACTATTACATGTGTTTTTTAGTAGTAATATATTGTGATTATTATATAATCAAGTCTATTCACGAGAGGCCTGTTAAAATAGATAAGTGATAGAACTTTTAATAAATTATAAAAATCAAATCGTATTTTATAATGAGAAAATAATAAAATGTGATGCAATATAATCAACTTTGACGAAGCAAATCGATGATTATGTAACAGTGAATACTCTTGTTGTGCCTTTGGAAAGGCACGGGTAATTTTGGGATCGTTAGCCGATTGAGAACTAGGAAGTTCAAGAATGGTTAGGATGTCCAGCTGGTTTGTTGTAATAAATGTAGCTTCCCTTTAGTTATTTTATACAAAGGTATATGTTTTCACTATTTCACTACACAATAACTGTTAAAGACTCGATACAAATCGATGTTAATGGTTATCTGATATATTAGATTAGTGACTGCCCGATGTAAATCGGTAATAATGCCTGTCCGATATAATACTTGGTTAGTGACTGCTCGCCGCATATTCGCGGTGGTCTCTTTTATTACCTGCTTTTCGATTGATTTTTTGGAGGGGATCCCTTAGCGACATGACCATATGGTTGTGTCGCTCATTTCGAATGGTTAGGCCAAAAGCAAGCTAAGATATGGTTCGATCGAAATTCCATTTCCGGTGGTTCGATCTTCTTCGCGCTCGCATAGCCTCGGCGCGTGGCTCATTCGTCAGCGTTTCGCGCTCGTAACATAATACGCCTTTCGCGATATCTCGTTATAGTCGGAATGCGTATTAAGAAATACTTTAAATTAATAATATTTAAGATTGACGATAATAATAATAGCTAATAAATAGCTAATTTCGGGCTATAACACTCTTTATACATTTGTTATATATAATAGATATAACATTCAAGACCAATTAATGAATACTTTTTTTGATAAACAAAATATAAGTCATGATTTCATAAAAAATAAATAGTACATCTCGAAAAGTAAATCAGATATTAATGAATCTACGACATTATATGACGAGTCATATTAGTGCATACTGCAATCAAATGCAGAAATCGTTTTTACAATAAATATATTAAAAGGTGATTTTCATGATAATTATAGAGATAATTTATAGAAATTTCAAAAGACAAATAAACATAATAGAACCGTAAGACACTATACTATACAGTTTTGCAACCAGACAGTATGTATTGTGTCAAAAGATTTGGGAAGTCACTAAACTTTCATGTTTTAATTTTAAGAACTATAAACTTTTTATGATAGTCAATCAGGATATGCTAATGAAAATTGCCGTTGTGGTTCAGCTATTAAATGCAAAATTGATAATTCAGATAAAAATGATATAAATACAAAGATAACTTGCAGATTTACAGAAGGTAATGGATGCTGCGGCAAATGTTTTCTTCATAAGCCAATAGAAACTGTTATAGAAAATAAACGTGGAAAATCTGCTATGGCATATAAAATAAAAATGGCAGTAAAACATATGGATCCCAACAATATTAGAACTTCCACATTTATATAGTGTTGCATGCTATTATGCATTACAAAACATGAATCATGAAAAAAATATGTTCATGAAGATCCTGTAAAAGCTTTACATATAATGTGATTCAATAAATTAGGAGGAATCATACATAACATCGGATTAGACCCTTTTTACGTATTGGGGAAATTATCAATTGGATATTTATCGAGCATGCAATTTTAGAACCAGCTTGTAATATATCTATGCTACTAGAAGTATAGTAAAACAAATACAGAAACCTCAGATAATTCAAATTCAAAACATATGTTTTTATATCATTGTGTAATATATTGTGATCGAGGTGAACTAGCACAAATGTTAACAAAAAATCATAATACAAATTCTATTCAGTTTTGGTTAATTAAATGGTTACGATCAGATGCATCCCGTCTTCGAGAAGTAATTTGTGATTTTTCTAAAGTTCTTTTAACAGCGATAACTTGTAGTTTCTCTGGATATTTAATAGTCAAAAATTGTGCTAATGCCTACAAAAATATTCAAATATAATAAACGCAATGCAAATAATCGCGATGGAAAAGATTTACAATTTTTGTAAAGAGAAATTATTGTCATATTTATAATATTTAATACTAATAAATGTGCATATTACGTAATATTTCGCTTAAATAAAATTTGTTTGCAATAGAATTATTGCCGTCACTTTCGCTGATCGCTAGCGGCAGCAGCGACTGTCGATTAAGCGGTGATTTTCTTCTGAAACAGCTCTCTTTTCATCTTCTGTTCTTCTTCATTGTTTCCTTTTAATTATTTTTTGGTATTATCTCTGAAGGTATTGCGATAGTGTTATGAGCTTTGACCATATGTGTCATAAGAATGTAAGTATTATAATTCCTAATTATATTACCGCAAAGATAGCATTCGCAATAATTTGCATAATAATTTTCAAAATTAAACAATGGTTCTATCCATTTCTTGAGTTTCAAAGTCATCTCTTCATCAACTTCATGCTTATTTTTTAAGTGCTCATCTATTTTATCGTCACATTTTTTTGCCAAAAAAATTTTTTTACAAATTTTGCATGTTAAATCATGCCCTGCTGTTTCAAAATAGAAGGAAATTAATTCCCATTCGCAATATTGTTTTATACCTAGTGATAAAATATATTTGACATAAGTTATATGTTTCATATGTTTGGTTGCGACACATTTTGGAAGCTCATAAATTTCTTGGCAAATATCGCATCTTGCTATCGTACATTCTGCTAGGTGTGTAAAATATTCCCACTTCCAGCTCATCCTTATAGCTATAAACGTAGACGTAGATGCCATGGTATCTGTTATTTGTCACAGATTGTGTATCACGTTTTTGTTGAAACTGTTGTAACGATTATAAGAATTATTATTTTTGTTAAATGTTTCGTAATTTTTCTTAGGAATAAACCGACGAAAATTGATCCGATTGAACGATTGACTTCACGTATCAAATTGTTATGTCCGTATTGATGTTGCACATTTTGAAATATGCATCTTTTCTAAAAACGTGCGAATTCGTATCAGACAATTTTATTTATTTTTATTGGGTCAATTAATCTTATATCATAACGAAGAGATGGCAAAAGCTCTTTTAACATCAATTTTAATAATTGCATGTAACAAAAGGAAGTAACAGAAGGAATAACAAGATGGCACGTTATCAATCTGCAAAGAATATAAAATAAAAATTAAATTTCTCATGTCCTCAACAATGGAAGGAAATTTATTCGAAAATGCAGAAGAGGAAAAAAATATAAATGATGAAGAAGATAATAATAACAAAAACAAAAAAATAGATAGAGTAGGCTGAAACAATCGAAAAAAATGTGAAAAAATTGATTAATATTGTTGAAGAACATCATATGAATATTATCTGCCAAAATTTGCTGATAAAATAATAAAAGATATTAAATATTTACCAATGTATATGTCGCGATAAATTTGGATATAGGCGAATTCCAGCAAGTGCATCTATAGAAACAGACTTTAATATAATAAAAAATGTTCTCCTTAAAAACGAAGAAATGATGAGTTGATAAATTTATATCAAAACTATGTAAATTTTTAATGGACGTACTAAACTTGCACATTCAGCAAAAGAGGATAAAATGGAAAAATTCCAAAATAAGTATTAATATAATCAAATAAAATAATACAATCATTACAGAAGAGACTGAAATAGAAAAATCAAACATCAAAATAAGTAATGTAATCAAATCAAACAATAAAATTAATGTACTAAGCATAACGAAACCGTGTCCAGATTGTGCAAATGAAGATAAATTTATTAATGAACATAAATGTGATATTTGCAAAAAGGTTGTGCACGCAATAGATGAAAGTTCTGTACCCTTGGAAGAAGAATATGGGCAGACACAATTTGCAGGGATTACAGTATCAAAAATATTAAACGATACGATATATAAACAATACAACAAAAAATAGAAAATTGGCATGAATTAGCAATAACTAGAATAATAAGGAAAAGGAAACAAGAAGCAAATATTTGCAAATAGATAATCTGGAAAATCAATTTTTATTTACGATAAAATAACAAAAGTTCAAATAATGAAAAATGGTGATAATATTATTATACAATCAATAAAAATTGGGTGATAAAAGAATTTTCTTTACTAATACTTGTGCTTTTGATAGTATATTACAATTATTTAGTATAGCATATTTTGATAGAAATAAGATTAAAAATTAATCTTATATCGTTAAACAATTCAAATATATTATTTTAATTAGTTTTAAATATTGCAACATATGAAATTAAAAAAACAATCTTACAAATTAAGAACTTAATTTGTAGACGAAATTTTTACAGGTACTTTACTGCCAAACAACTGCATTTTAATTAATTGTGCAGCAAATTATTTACAAAATATCTCCCCTTTACCGAAGTATCAAAGAGCTCAAACGATTGTGCAGAAAGAAAGAATATATTTTCATTACTCCACGTGGATATAAATTTATTAAAATGCCAGGATTTTAAAGCAATAAAAAATAACATAATAATAAAAGGACTACGATATTGTTGCCAAACAAACTGCAGCGGTTTCGAATGCAGGTAACCTATTATTATTATTATTATTATTATATAAATATATTTATATAATATATATTATATGATATATTATATAATATATTTATATAATATATATTATATGATATATTATATAATATATTTATTATTATTATTATTTAAATTTATATTAAATAATTGATATTATAATTATTGTAATAATTTTAAAGCAATAAAAAATAACAATAATAAAAGGACTACGATATTATTGCCAAACAAACTGCAGCGGTTTCGAATGCAGGTAACCTATTATTATTATTATTATTATTATTATATAAATATATTTATATAGTATATATTATATGATATATTATATAATATATTTATTATTATTATTTAAATTTATATTAAATAATTGATATTATAATTATTGTAATAATTTTATGTTTAATGATGTTAGAAAGTAACTATTAAAATATTATTACTAAATATTAATAAATTTTAATTTGTTTTTCAAGGATTTACGTTATTCTAGAAGTTTATGGACATAAAGGAAGAACTACAAGTGTAAAATTAGAGAACATATTCAAAAAAATTAGATTTACATTTCTGGAAAAAGATTATTATCTTATTGATTTATTAACTTTGCGGCTCCTAAAAAGCAAACAAAAAGCAAATTTTTTCCGTATTTATATTATAAATAGATATTAACTTTGTGTTATTTTATGAAAATTATCTTTTCAAAGTATGTACAAATAATAGTATGTGAACAACTAAAATAAATGTGTAAAGAATTTGATGTCTTTAAATCGAAAATTTGGGATTTTGTCACAATTTTTAAGTTTCGGAAGAAATTACGACTTTTCGAGACAATATATCACGTCTTAAATTTCGGATTTTTGCCTTTTTGAGTCATTACCTCACTTTCAGAATTTTGTCTATCAAGAATTTGACGGGCTCGCTAAAAACATTGCTTAGAAAATCTTCATTCATTTCAAGATTTCAAATACTGAAAACAAAACGAGTTTTAATGCGGCTAAGTAAGACAGAAAAGAGAAAAATGTTATATATCTATTTTCTATTTTTTCTATGTTCCCTATTTTCTTTCATCCTGTAAATTTTTATTACAAAACAATGCTAAACAAATATAATTTTATTGTACAACCGTATAAAAAGTTAATGTAGACCAGTATGATCTAATCTTTCATGATTCGTGAACTAATCTGCAAATATCTATAATCAAAATAAAAATGTAATAATAATTGTATAGCACAAATTAAATAGCACAAATAATTACACTTTTTAATTATCTGTTTAAAAAAAAATATTCGGCAAATCAGAGAGCAAAAAAGAATATTAGCAATATTTTTATATAAGTTAAATAAATATATATAAATATATATATATGTATATATATATATATATATATATATATATATATATAAAATAGAGTCATATATAGTCATATGCTTTTTTAATATGTATATTTATTTCTATGCATGTATGCACATATGTGTACATAAACACGCACACACACAAAATTAATTTAAAAAAATATATAAATAAATAAAAAATTATATATATAAATATAGTGTTTAGTTTAAATATTAACACACAATTATTGCTGTAATAGATATTTTAAAAAATTTTATTAAAATTTAAAATATAAGATTTTCGTACGTTTTAAGATTTTATGATGCGATACATATAAAAAGTGCAATTTTTAATAGCGATTATTTTGCGTTCATGACGGACAATTGCTTCTAATAATAAGTTGTACAAATGTGTCACATTTATTAACGTATAATTAAATTTTCAAAGTTTTATTGTTCATTGCAATTTGCGAGACAACTACCTTAAAAAAAGAGGAAGAAAATATCTTGTATTATTTTTGCGTAGTTGTCGATAACTCTTTTTTACATACATTAATTATTTTAATAATTTCTTATTAATGCTTCTCCTACTTAAAAAAAAATATATTAACAAATATATTTATATGTGCATCTCCTACTCATTTATGAACTTTTCTAATTAATTATATATATTTTGATAGAGAATATAAAATAACTTTTTACTTTATTTCATAATTTTTCGTTATTCCAAGCAATAAAGAATTATGATTAATGAATAAATTATATTCTTATTATATTTTTATAGAATTTTTTCCACATGACTTAATTTTCAAAATTTACTATGTTGAAAAATTAATTATTATGTTAGACATCTACAATATTGAAATAAAAAAAAAAATATTTCATATTATATTTAAAATTAATTTTGAATAAGGTTATAATTATAAAAAAATAAAATTTTTTGTTTAATTTAAAGAATAATAATTTTAATTATGAAAATGTTTTGGATGTGTCAACTTGTTTTAATGTAATTATTAACGAAAATAAATTATATAATGAAATACATTTTGTAAAATCTATTACTCTCTATAAATAATGTTAATGACACATTGGATAAAAAATAGAGAAAAATCTTTGCAAATCATAAAAATAATAATTTGAGTGACAAGTTATTGAAAATAATATAATGTATATTAGCTACTAGTAAAAGTAGTTACTTCAAAAAAATTTCTTCATTAATAAATGTGAAACGACGAACAAAACTGCTTGTGGAGTTAGTAGGAGCTAAAATTTACATGAAAATGAATTATAATATGAATTGCGAAAAATTTTATAAGTACATTACGAATTCTGAAAAAATAGAATTATTAAAGAGTGTATTAAATAATAAGAAGTTTCAAAATTAAAAAGCGTAAAAATAATTTGTATGTCGCAGTCCTAATAATATTGTATTTTAAATTTTTGTTCTAAATAGAGGATTTGTTAGTATGTAAAATGCAAATATATAATGTAAAATGTATAATATAATGCTAAAAAAAATTTAGAGTATAAATAAGTACAATAAGAACAAGGATAAAATGCAATTCATAATAGACACAAATAAACGAAATTTGTTATACTGCGGCATATCACTCTGCTCTCTCTCACCCCTCCCACCACTCTCTCTCTCTTTTTTTTCTCTGCCTCTTCTTTTTTTATTTTTTATTTTTTTTGGTCGATCTCCGGACGAACGGAGATTCTGAGATGGCAACCCTGCTTATATTCATATGTCGAGATACATATGTAGGTTCGTTGAGTTCGTCCTACGCTCGATTGTCACGACCCGAGATTCGTCCAAGGTAGTCAAGAAAAACGAGAATTCACTGTGCATGCTGAGTGTTTCACAACAAATCATATAAAGAAGCAGTCTTACGATCGCTTCTTCGTTGCGGTGACGCGATCAAATCAACTTCATCTCTCTCCATAAGGAAAAATATAAAATCCTACTTAAATAAGTATGCAGGTTCATCAGATTCAATTGATTCATGCAGACATAAGCAGAACGACTCGATCTATTGTAAAGTTCTTATTTCATTATCAAAGATAGAAACAGACTGATTATTCAAGAATTTTAAATATTTTCATGGGCGAAAAAGATACTTTTCTTTAACAGATCGAATTTTTATCGCAAGCTGTGCGCAATTGACGCGGGATTTATGCGACGTGTTCCAATCTTAGCCTTTCAATACTATATTGCATCATTGACCTTCGCACGTATGATTAAACTGTTAGATAAGAGAGAACGTGCGACACACGTAGGATAAAGTAACTCGTAAAGAGAAATACTTTTTTATATACATTTATATAAAAATATATACATGTGTATATATTTTTTGTACCTCAAAGGAAAATCTGTGTAAAAAAAAATGTTTCAGGAACGTATTTTGCAACATTAAGAAAATTTTGTAAATTTTTTTCTACTTAATTCTACTTGTGCAATATACACGAATATAAATGATAGATTTGAGATTAAAAAGAAAAAAAAGGCAAAATAAAAAAAGATGTCAATTTGAAACATTTGAGACAAATATTAAACATATATATAGTCGTCTATTTTCCCAAAAGCTGAAATAGTCGTCTATTTTCTCTTCAGGCACAATATATTTGATACTATAAATATTTATCAAATTGCAGTGCATTATCTATAAAGATATCCGAAAAAAGATCTTGCACAGGACTACATAAACACACATTTTCATTTTCTTTTTTTTTACAAGATAAATGACAATGACCAAACTTAAACCAACAGCATCGATGATACAATTTCATCAACAAAATTTTTAAAATCTTTTTCATATTGCACTCCATATTGCTGTACTCATTAACTAGAAAGAAGAGCAACTATCGATTAATTATCGAGAGAAGCGCGTTTACGAAACATCTGAATGAAGAGGCGTGGTAACATTCATCACGTCGAGTCAATTCACATATGTATATGTTACTCGAGACGGCCGCTTTCTTGAGAAAAAGAAGCTCTCCTCGAGAGAATTCGTACCATCTTGTTGGGAAATAGTATCCCTTGAGAGCGAGCGCGGTTTGCCTTTCCTTTCTCCGAGAAAGAGGAATTCCCGTCTCGAAACAAGCTAACGTTATCCGCCGACGACGATAATGCCGAAGATGTCGAAGACGTTCGGACGACTTTGGAGTGTGCGGAGTGACAGCAAGAGACTTACCGCCTGCGGCAGAAACGTGCGCGCGTAAACGAGGTTGTCCTTGAGTCGCCACGAGGAGTCGTTGTCGCCTTGGTAACGATGACGATGACGTTGACGGCGCTCATTCCGAGCACTCTGCCACGGAAAAAGCCATCACCGCACTGTGGCCATGTGCCACAGACCGAGATTCAAGATACTGAGCTGCGGTAGGTCCATGATCCGACCTAGGCCGCTAGTGGTAATCTTGGTGCAACCGTACAGATCGATATACTTGAGGTTCTTCATGCTCTCGGCGATGATGTATAAGCCTCGATCAGTGAGTCGGCTGCACTGACCAATGTTGAGAGTCTCGAGATCGTGTAAGGTCTTGGCAATCTTGCAGATACCCTCGTCGCTGATCTGGCAGGCGGACAGCGATAAAGTCTTGAGGTTGAATAGACCTTGAGAAATGTGCACGAGAGCTTGATCGCCGATCTTGTCGCAGAAGGACACGTCGAGCGAGGTGATGCGACTACCGCCCTCGGCCAGATATGCCATACCGATATCAGAGATGTTGTCGCACGAGCGCAAATTGAGCTCGCGCAGACTCTGCATTCTAGCCAGATGCTTGACACCAGAGTCAGTTATGCACACGCAAAAGGACAGGTTGATAGACTTGAGGGTGGTGAGACCAACAGATAGATGCTTGAGTGCGTCATCGCTCAACCGTTGGCAGTCCTGCAAACTCAGATGCTCCAGGACGAGGTTGCCATCCGCGGTTTCATGATTCAGCCCAGCCAAATGAGCGATACCCAAGTCGGAAATGTGCCAGCAGCTTCGCAAATCCAGCCGCTTGAGCTTCTTAAGACCCCACGCGATCAGCAATAGACCAGTGTTGGTGATGTTGCAACACCCGCCCAATTCAAGATGCTCGAGATTCTTCAAGTATTGCGCTATCCTGCTGAGCGAGGTGTCCGACACTTGTTTACAGAGCGACAGATTAAGCTCGGTGAGATATGGGTATTCCTGGCTGAAAGCGTTTGTGAGACCAGAATCGGTAATATTATAGCAACCGGACAGGTTCAGTGCCTCGAGATTCGGCACGCCCTTGAGTACATCGCTGATGCCGCGCCGCGATGACAGTACCTGCACCCTCTTGACACCGCGTCGTACCAGGCTGGCGAATAACGCCGGCGCTTGTTTCTTCAAGTGCAGTCGCGCCTCGACTCCTCGCCAGACCGAGCGATAATAAGCGGCGTCGCGCCACGCGGTGCATACCTGCGCGGCGCGTCCCTTGTCGCATACGTCTAGGTAACTGAAGATAAGCGCGAGGATCTCCGGATAAAGGCAGGACACGTGAGTGCTCGCGGCGGGCTGGCCGTGGGTCGCCACTTTACCGCGTTGGAGCACCTGATGCGGGTGCAACTGATGTCGCGACGAGATGCCGCCACCCTGGCCGATCGTATAGGACGGCAGATCGCGTAGGCCGCCGCAGCCGGCGTTGCCGTCGGTGCCGTAATGCCTCGCCGCACCCGAGTTGTGCTGAAGGATCGCCTGGCTCTGCGGCGTCGGTATTGCCAGGTGCGGCTGATGCAGGTGATAGAAATGGCCCGGGCGATGTAGCAACGTCGTACCGCCGCTCGGCGTCAACGGCATCGGAAGTTCCGTCATCAACAGCTGACTCTCCTCCATATCGCCGTCGTCGCCGTCGTCGTCGTCGTTGTCGTCGTCGTCGTCGTTGTCGTCGTCGTCGACGCCGTCGTCGTCGCCACCACCACCGCCGTCCCCGCCGCCGCCACCGTCGTCGTCGTCGTCCTCGTCTTCCCCGTCGTCGTGTTGACCGTCTTGCGACCCCGTCGCCGCTGCCGCCGCTGGCACTTGCCGAGGCCTCACGCGCGGCGACTCCGCCGCCGCAGTGATCGTCGACGACGAGCGAGCGATCGTCGAGCGCTCGTCGTGTCCTTGCCCGTCGCGATGATTATTCTCCTCTATCTTGAAAACTTACTTCGTCTTGCTCGTATCTGTTCCCACTTCTTTTCGCACTCCACTTCTTCCCGATCTCCAATCTCTAATCCTCGTCCCTTTTAGGTTAGGTTAGGTTATGTGCGTCGAACTCGTAGACGGAGTCGCGTAACAAAAAAGCGACTTTTCCTTTATCTCGCGCGAACTTCACGCGGCACAATTTCTCTAGGCACACATATATTTAAACGATACAACGAATGTCACGCGCGCGCAACATTCTCTCTCTTTCTCACTATTGATCGTGGTTATCGATCGTCGCGACAGTCGACAGTCGCCGCGATATCACCGCATCGACACAGATCGGCGACGCGGGGCGCGTGATCTACAACGTGATCGAGTGAAGAGGGAGGGAGGCAGGAGGAAGGAAGAGGAAAATTTATCTCGCGAGATCGTCGGAAAGTGAAGAGATAACAACGCGGGAGAACGCGGACACGCGATTTCGATTATCGTCGAGAGAGTTACTTTTCATTAAAGTACCACCACTCTCTCTCTCTTGCACAGGTATATATAAAAAATGCACTACCTATATATCGCGTTATAGCCACCGTCTGGAACTCTTCTCCGTTCCTTCTTCGTCCTCGTCAGTCCCACTCGCGTCGCGCCGAGAGAGAGTCTCTCTCTCTCTCTTACACTGTATATCTCTCTCTCTCTTTCTCTCTCTCACACCCGCCCGCCTCAACGCGCCTCTTTGCACTCATCCGCGCACTCCATCCTTGTCGCGCGCACCGTAGTCACTTCCTCTACCCTCTCGCTCTGTCCCGTGAGCCGCGACGACTGGCTGACTCTTTTTGCACGCGAGACGACGGCCACTACGACGACGTATACCGGTGTGTGTGTATGTATGTGTGTGTGTGTGTGTGTATATATATATATATATATATATATATATATATATATATATATATATATAATGTGTGTATATATATATATATATATATATATACGTAGGATCGCTTACGCGCGTTTCTTCTTCCGGCGGACGATAGAGCACCACCACATATGCACAGACAGAGCTCGCGGAACTCACATACGTGTATGTATATATCGAAAAAAGAAAAGAATGTAGACGCGAAGAACAATCAAAGAGCGATTTCGCTTCGCTCCTTCACCCGTATATATCCCCGACCAACCCGGTCGTGGCGATAACTTCGCCGTCGTCCCCGTCACCGTTTAACGTCGTCGTCCTCGTCGTCCGATGCCTCTTACCGATGCGTCCGGGTCACTATTACTACTCGTACGCGGGATAACCGCGAGAGCGGCGCATCACCAAACTACGAACCGGTGCGCTGCTAGCCGCGGACTGTTGTTCCGTCCGCCCGTACGTAGATGTCGTACCGCGGTTTCGTCGGGCCACAGGCGGAGCGAGCCCCGCCGATTGGCCCGCGGCCGCGTCACGTGACCGCACCGGCGAATATCGATTCGGGTTGCGCTGCGGCGGCATTTTTAAGTTTTCGTTTGCGGCGGGCGGGCGAGCGAGACCCGTAGAAGGGGGAGGGGGAAGAGGAGAGAGAGAGAGAGAGACACCATGCGCACAGCGCACATACCGTGTATCACCCCTTCCCTCCTCCTCTCTCTCTTCTCTCTTTCTCTCTCTGTCTGTCTCTCCTTACTTCTCTTCCGCACCCCTGCCCTCCTTCTCCTTCACCACCGGGCCACATTGCGCGTGAGAGAGACTATCTCGTTCGCCCCTCCCCGTCCTCCATCCCCCTCCAGAATGCCGATTCGCGTTGCACGATATATCAAATAAATACTGAATTCTCTTCGTTGTGTTCCCTTTTTGCCATCTTTTTTTTTTTCTTTTTTTCTTTTCGTTCTTTGTCTCAAAATGACAAAACACATGTCGCGCGCATGCAAGACATTGTATCGTAATGTTGGTCTTTGTCGCCGGAAAGAGTTTTTGAAAGTTCAAATGAGGGGCCGGCGAGATAATTTCCCCTTATCCGTCGCCTATTTTTTACGCGCCACATCTTTGATTTCGTGCATCGATCGTCCCCGTCGTTCGATCTCGACTCGGTTCTCTCATCCTCAATGCGTACTCCGTAAATAATGCCCCGGCGTATAATACCCTGTTATGATAACACTCTCTTTTTTTCAGACCTTGCGAAAGGAATAAGTATATCGGGAAAAATAAACATCTCGTTGACCGCTTATTAAGACGCACATCAGTGACTTTAGAGAAGGTGATGATAAGAGCGATAAATATATTGAGACAAGTTGAGATACAGAAGGGGAACTCGCATAATGATATCTTTGAGTCACATCTTTCAGGCAGGCTAATAAGAATGTGCGAACGAATGATTGTGAGCGATGTGACTGTTTTTGCATAATCGAATACTCGAACAATTTTTTGCTTGTCAAGAATGCAAGATCAACTTTGTTTAATTATAAGGCAATTTACGACACGATGTAATTTCCGTGACAAAATGGAGAGGGATTTCGTACAATATAGATTTTGATAAATAGATGTGCAATAAGATTACACACACACACACACACACACACACACACACGCACGCACACGCACACTCACATACACACAGAGGACGTCCGGAGTCAATCGCACGTCAGTCACTCGTCGTGTGCAAATAGAGCAGATAAAACCGAAAAGAAAAGTCCTTTACATTTTTTTTCTATAACGCTTAATAAAAAAGTTATTATTGAGTGAAATCTGGCTAATCATTGCATACGATAGGTAATGCGATTGACGTCGGACACCCTGTATATATATATGATTTTTGTACTAATTAGACATATATTAAATAATTATATATGTATAATATTTGATATATAATATTTAATATATTTAATAATTATGTAATATATTTGATTAATTTTAATTACATTACGTACGGATTTCTTTAAAGATCTTTGCTCGCGTTTACTGGCACAGATAGGATATTTAAGCAATGCGATTCATTTTGCGAAACGATTTGCACGCTAATTAATGAAATTTTAGAATCGTGCTACACATTGGAGATGTCAGTAGAGCGTTTCGATCGATCCGAAACACATATATGTGTCTAGATGAAATTTTTGTATGCATATTTGTATAGATATATACATCTCGTTGAAATTTATATATCGATAATTTTCTCCTCTAGTGCATAATATAAATAATCCAATCCAAGCAATTAAATATAATAACACGACAATGTGTATAATAATTTCACCGACTGTGATAAGATAATTATATTAATAAGATAATTATTGAAAAAAAATCGGATGAATAAAAGACAAGGCGAGAATAAGAATATTATCATATAAAGTCTACCTCTAACGAATAAAAGCATATATAAGATTTTCGTCTAATTATATTCTATATCGATAATAAAACGCCTCTTCAAAATTATATACTGGGTGTGCGGCAACTTTTGACTCGCAGTATGAAGGTAGATTGGGTCAAATTGAAAAGAAAAGTCCTGAATCATTTTTTTGTATAACGCTTAATAAAAGAGTTTTATTATTGAGTTATTATTGAGTAAAGTCTTGCCAATCATCGTCGATCTTTAGCCAAGCGCACGTTAGTGAGTCGCGCGCTTGATAGTGTGCGTGAGCGTTCAGCTGTTACAGCGGCGCACCACTACTAGACGCGTGGCTCACTGACGTGTGTCCGGCTAAAGATCGGTGCTGATTGGCCAGACTTTACTCAATAATAACTTCTTTATGAAGGGTTATAGAGAAAAATAGTACAGGACTTTTCTTTTCAGTTTGATCCAATCTATCTTCACATTTCGGATCAAAAGTTGCCGGACACCCTGTATATATTCATTTAAAAAAATTATACGATATATATTTTTATAAGTTAGAAATAATTTGCATATGACATTAGGGATCAATACATGCATACAAAGCTCTCTTGAAGATATCCCTTTGGTCTTTCTCTTTTTTCGAGCATATCCGTTGCTATTATTTAACGATTTTACCAGTAGTATTTTCTCTTGTTTTTTTACACATATTTTAGTTAGATTATTTAAAGAAAACATATCCAATTTGGAGAAAAAATTTTCCAACTCAATAAAGATATAGGAATGAAAAAAGCAATACTTACATTTAATACATACATGTAGATTTCTATTTATTTATAATCGTAGTATGTATAATAATATTACAACGTCGTAACTGTACAATAGTAAACAAGATGAATATGCTCGATTGAAATACTTCATGAATAATATGCCACTAAAACTGGCAAGTAGATAATATGTACACATTTTGTAGGATGCCGCTTTATTGCCTCTAAGGGAGATAAGTAATTGATACTAAAGGAAAGAAAAAAAAAGAGGAAAAGAGAAACAATGGCTAATGATATTAATTACAATTATAATGGGGAGAGGAAGGAGGGGAGGAGTAGAGAGTAGGTACATGCAGCAGTATTACACAGTGGCAGCTGGCGACATTATCTTAACTATTATCACAGATTAATACAGACAGCTTCTGTCATAGCTGGACATGACCGATCATCATTCGTATTTTATCGACTTGCTATCTACCCTTCTGCAATAAATATTTAACTGTGTGTATATGGGCGTGTGTGTATATGGGCGTGTGTGTATGTTCGTCGCAAATGCATGGATAATTTAAAATACTTTTTTGCGATATCTCTCTCCAAGTATATATATAATTCGGACGCATAGATATAAACTTCTTTTCTCTGGTATAGAGCCGCTATTATGCAGATAGATACACATTAAACGATATATAAAATTAAAAAGTGACATATATATGTAATACTGTTTAATATTTTATTGATGCACCCAATTAAATATTATGTATTCCGATATCTTGAAAGTATAATAAAGGGCATATACATCTTTTACTGGGGAAAATCACTTTCAATAATCAGAGAAAATTGCATCTAATAATTTCATTAGGTATTTAAAAAAAGACTTTAAAAAAATATTTTTAAATATAGTAATTGTCATATATATATATATATGTGCAAATTGTATGCTCAAAATCTATAATTTCAACATATATTATACATATATATTATTTATAATATATGTTATATATATTTTAATATTAATAGTATGTAATATATTTATAATATATATTATAATAATATATATAATATTATATATATTAGTGTAAAAAAATTTAATTATAAAAGTCGGAAGAAAAAATTATAAATTATGCTTACTGTGTAAATTTCATAAATCAAATCGTGGTTTTCAATTTGTTACGACAGTCTTTTGAATTCAATAGAAAATATGTCGAAGTTTATATGGCCAAGTTTTTTTTTATAATTTTTAAACAGTATGCACTCTTTTTGTATATTAATCAATACATTCAGTTGTGCCTTAATGTCCGAATCTTTTAGAGTGCACTGAAAGCGTCATCAAACTATATATATACAGGATCCTTAATTTTACTAAAACATCCTACGTTTTATTTGGATTAGCTAATAATATCCGTTGCTCGTTTGTTCAAGAAACTTTAATCCTACTCACTTTAAATACAATTTATTTAAAATATGGTAACTCATGGTCGAAAGTGCAGCAAAACTCTATGCAATGACCAAAATGACTTTGGAAAGATTAACGAAAGATGTATTTTGTGAAGGAGCGTTCATTAGTTACGTTATTTAATGATTATGCGATACGAAACGCGCGCATGTTTATGTGACAATAATTTTTAATATTTGCATGTGTATATATGTGTGATAAGTTACCCTTTCATAAATGTTATAAATGAATAGGCCTTTGTTCCTAAACGCAGCACAAAAGGAATGTTGCATAGACAATCGTTTTCATTAAATAAGCCCTATGCGCTCGCTCGATATTCCGCTCGATATTTAAATACAATATCTACTAACATCAAAAGTTTGCCTTTTTTTTTAGTTAGCATACAATCTTAGGTATCATAATTGGAATACAAAACTCACAAAAAAGTTGGTGTTAGAAAATATCAGGGTTTCCAGCGTCTCATGTCTGCTAGTGATATTAACACATGCTCTCTGTTTTATTCTGTCCTAATTACCGTATCAAATAATATTTTGTGAATAAGGAGTAGCATGTTTATACAACGCTCGCTAACAACATTTTTTCCTGTGCTGTTTTGTGCTTTTCCTCAAATTGACTGTCTCGTTGGTTTGTATGGCTTGCCGCTCCTTGCGTTCTTTTTTGGTCCGCAATACTTGCCGCGTTATTGCCATGAACATCTACAAATAACACATTATTGTAATTTGTATTTTCACTTGAGAACCTTATTAATTTCTTAACTTACACATTATTGTAAATTTCTTAACAAAATATGAATTATCTACAAATTTATTTACAAGTATCTTTAAACTTTGACAAATAATTACTTGTGTTTATAATATACTCTTGGTTGTATGTTACTTTGTAAATAACAATGGCAATAATTAAATAGAGCTTAAAATTTGACCTATTAAAATTATAACAAAGAGAAGAAATTAGAGTGACATACTTCCTCGACATTAATGTTGTCCTTGGCGGAGGTTTCAAACAACTGTATTCCCATTTGATTGGCGAATCTTTGCGCATCCTCTGTTAACACCACTTTCTGATTAGGTGCATCATTCTTATTTCCTACAAGTACCCTGTTAACCACATCACAATTCTGTTCGATTTCATGCAGCCATCGTTTAACATTCGCGAATGTATCACCGCTGGTCACATCATATACAACTATAACGCCGTGTGTTCCCCTATAGTAAGTTGAAGTTATTGTCCGGAAACGTTCTTGTCCAGCGGTATCCCAAATTTGCAGCTTTACTCGCTCACCATCTATCTCCACAGTTTGTATTTTAAAGTCCACTCCTATCGTAGTTATATAACTGCCGTTAAAAGTATTGTCGGCAAATCTCAAAAGTAGCGAGCTTTTACCTACACCTTAAAGACAAAAGGGAATATATTCTTTACATATATATTAAATAAGTGTTTATAAAAATAATTTTCAAAAAAAATATACAAAAATGTACAAATACTTTTTTTTTAAACAAACATTAGTGCCATGATAAATATATATTTCTACATTATTTTATAAATTATTTTTATAGAATATCGTATTGTTTATATAATTATTTAAAATAAAAAGAAATATATATATATATATATAAATGTAGATCTTTTATTATATTTATAAATTAATATCAATAATAAAAAAAATAATTGATTATGGCAAATGAATAAGAGTGATAAAAAGTTCGCAGATAGTATCCCTTTATCACTTTATTATCTTATGATTTCTTTCCTTTTACATTGCAATGTGCCTAATCCCCTACCACTAGCCGTGCCCTACAGGAAGAACAATTTTCACATCATGAAATCTATCTAAGCCATGCCAACAGTGCAGCGGACAGTCAATGTATACATGTCATCAGACTCATCATTTAATAAACTGGCACTAGTGGTAATGATAGGCGATTATCAACGAGTATCACACAACACTTGACGCATAAATGCTGTGCGATCCGTCATTTCTCTCTCTCGCTCTCCGAGAGCGAGAGAGAGAGAGAGAGAGAGAGAGAGAAATACGCAACTGCGAGATTTCTTTAATTGCGCGTCTCTGTACACGCGTTACAGTACGGTGATGCTGCATATATTTAATATTTACCACTATCTCCAATGATGAGCAGCTTGAACAGATGATCGTATTCCCGGGCCATTTTAATCCAAGCTTCTTGATGATGCCGCGGGAGAAAATGACGAGAAAGATCCTCACGATGATGCGAAACTCTCGACGTTTTCCACAGGCGGGCGTCCACGAGACGAGAACGGTGTATACCTACCTACCTACCTTACCCCCGCACGATCTTGAGCAGCGAGACTCGCGGATCGGAAGACGACTGCGATATCAAATGATCGCCATGTTTATACGCCGCGGTATCACCATTTATTATCATCACGACGGGAAAAAAAGGCTCTGCGCTCTCCCTCGTTCAACGCGACGCCCATCCCACATCGAATTGTCACCAGCCTGTCACCGCCGCCATATTCCCCGTCTCGCGATCTCTCGTCTCGCGTTGGCGTTTTCAACGACCCCGGCGTTTCATCGTTCCTCAAGCCCGATATTCAATCGCGATCGATCGCGTTATGCAATTGGTGGATTTCTGGTGCGGTTATTTGAAATTTGAATAAACGGATAAACGGACCTTTGGAAGAAGATAGAGATGTAAATAGAAAAAAAAGCCTCGTCTTTTTTTTCAGTTTTCTTTTTTGTTTAAAGATATTTAATATATTTTTAATATATTTTGATTATACTCAAATTGATTTTTTATTATTTTTAACTTTTTAGATGATAGATTTGAATTATTGAATTATAACCATTATTATTTTAAATGTAATTCGCATTTCAATTGGGTATATAGTTATACAATCACTATTTTTAATTAAAAAAATTTTTACTATGCATCTAATTGAAAAAATTATCCGAATTACGTTTGATTAGTAATTTGCCGGAAAAGTCTCATTAATCCATTAAAATTACTTTCGAAAAAAATAAACTAAAAAACATAAGAAATTGTAGTTTTTTTTATCAAATTAACAAAAAAATAATATTATATTTAAGAAATATAATAAAGAAAAATTTGTTTTCTTTTCAATAAAAAAAAAAATGTTTTTTTTAACTGTTTTTTTCTATTAAAAAAATAATTTTTTACACGTCTAGAAGAAAGCTTTTCAACAAGAAATATACAATTGATTATTAAATAGAGAATTTTTAAAGATCCTAAAATTTTTCTATTTGATATAATTAAACCGGGTTTTTAATGGCTCTGGTGTTTAATTGCTTCTCAAATTCAATATATTCAATTGCGATCGATTGCATTATGCGATTGATGGATTTTTGATGCGGCTATTTGAAATTTGAATCTGTGAATGGACTTTTTTTGAAAGCAAGCTTTTCAGCGAGAAATGTCACACAATTGATTATTAAATAGAGAACTTTTAAAGACTAAAATTTTTTTATTTGACACTTAGGCTGGATCCACAAGATAAAGAATATTATTATTATTATTATTATTATTATTATTATTATTATTATTATTATAATTGTTATAATTTATTATTAACAATAAATATAATTTTATGTTACATAAAAGTATAAAAAACTTTTACACACAAAATTAGTTTGTATGAACAAGGGCACAAGATTTTCTTCAAATTTAATAATATAATTTATCCCATATCATTTGTTTTTTTCAAATCCAGATTATAAGTACAATTGTAGTATTTATAATTTAATTTTAAAAAATTTGCTAATTATGTTAATAATAAATAGATTATTTTAATATTTATAATAAGTTATAGTGACTTTTTATTATTATAAAATTAAATTTAAACAAATTTATAGAATTAAATCTCTCACCATCGGCGATCGGTGTCATTAAATGCACTGGTGCAGAAAGTTCAGTTACAAAGAACAAAAACAAACCTATAATCAACGGGTTTTGTATCGGATAAATGTACTGATTGAAGACACTTTGATTAACAAAAAGAAAAAAGATTAAAACTAATAAATTATGAGAGAAATAAGGAAGAATGTGACAAAATCTTAACAAAATGAGAATTATTTCTACATTGTATATATTGAAATATCTACACTTGAGATAAAATGCTTCAAATGTCGCGTATATCTCTTGTAGACGTTACAGTTTAATGTCGCAGGGAAGATTGGAATATTTTATAATATATGTGAGATTTACAATATAAATATATATATATATATATATATATATATATATATATATATGTTTACAATATATTTATAATTTAATATATATATATTTTACAATATTTATTAAAACATACAAGATGGCATTCTCAGCGCGTATCTCGCATAAAAGCAATAAAATCTCGTATCATTACCACAATATCTTTGTGATATGTTTGTTAATATTTACACTGTTCATTGTATTGATCTCAGTGTATCATATTTTCAAATTTGGCAATACGCAGAAACATACCGAACATATTCCAATAACGCTGAATGACATAAATGCCTTACCCACTCAAATGTTATCTGCCGACTTGGCTATGAGCGATGCCACCAATTCTTCCTGCACATATTTTACTTGTTTCAATGTATATCGATGCGGAAGTCGGGGAAGTAAACTTCTGGTATATGTCTATCCACCCAAAATATACTTGGACTCTGCAAGTAGACCAGTAACAAACCAGATGACAAGAGAGTTTTATCAAATTCTGAGTGCTATTATTAATAGTAAATTTTATACACCTAATCCATATGAAGCTTGCATTTTTGTTCCCTCTATCGATACTCTCAATCAGAATAGATTAAGATTGCAAGAGGTCTCTCAAGCATTAAGATCATTACCCTTGTGAGTTTCATCTTAATCATTCATTAACTTCTAATAATTTACACTTTCTTTTAATAGAATTTTGTTTACGGTGTCTGTAGCTGGAACAGAGGAGAGAATCATTTAATTTTTAACATGGTACCTGGAAGCGTGCCAGACTATAACACTGTCATCAATGTACCAGTTGGAAGAGCAATGATTGCAGGTGCTGGAATGTCATCTTTGACATACAGGCCTGGTTTTGACATTAGTTTACCAGTATATAGTCCATTAATAAATAATCTCAAGACAAATTACAGTAATGGGAGGTAATTATTATCTATATATACTGATTTTTATGTCATGCGTATATAATACATTTGTTATATAAATTATTTTGCATTCCAGAACATGGTTAGTAATATCTTCACAAATCAATATTAATACTGCTTTTGAACAAGATTTAATGGAAGTAAAAACGACATATCCAAAGGACATTCTGATATTAGGTCCATGTCTACATTTTAATCCCATGAATAATACAATACGTTGCGTCAGAGAGGGCATATACAAATATCCCGATGTCTTGCAAGTAATATATATTTATAATTACTACAATTTTTTTCTCGATATATAAACGATGAAGATCTTTTATACTTTCTCAGTCGGCAACATTTTGTCTAATAATCCGCGGCGCTAGGCTTGCCCAAAGCGCACTTCTGGATGCAATGGCAACTGGGTGTATACCTGTAATTATAGCTGATTCTTTAATGATGCCTTTTCATGATGTAATCGATTGGACTAAGTAAGCAATAACATAAATTAAAATCTGTAATATTTTTATGTGTGATATACAGTTATATTTATGAATTAATTTTTATTTATCTTGTGTGTCAGAGCTGCTGTTTTTGTACGCGAAGTTGATATTTTATTAATAATACACCTGCTAAAAAAGATATCCCACCAACGCATCATGGAGATGCAAGAACAGGATGCATGGCTCTATGATCGTTATTTCAGTACAATGGAAAAGATCACGGAAACTACATTAGAAGTACTCACGGATCGCGTATTTCCGCATTTGACACGAGATTACACATATTGGAATGTGCCATCTTATAAGGTGGATAAAATGAAATTGAATTATTAAAAAAAAAAAAAAACGTCGAATTTTTCATATGCCAAACGAATTGTTTCTTTTACAGAGTAAACCTTCACCTCTCTTTTTACCAATAACTGCTCCTAAAACACGCGGCTTTACTGCTGTAATATTAACATATGACAGACTGGAATTACTGTTCCTGTTAATTAATAAACTTGTAAAAGTACCAAGTTTATCTAAAGTTCTAGTAATTTGGAATAATCAGCATAAAAATCCACCGCCTTGTAAGAAATTTTATCTTGACTGCATATTTTTAATCTATTTATATATGTCTTATATTTACACATTTTATCACATTCTCTGTATAACTTAACATACAGCTACAAGATGGCCAAAAGTGAATAAGCCATTAAAAGTGATTCAAACGAAGGAAAACAAATTGTCAAATCGATTTTACCCATATGATGAAATTGAAACTGAAGCAGTATTATCGATAGACGATGATATTATTATGTTAACTGCTGATGAAGTGGAATTTGCTTATGAGGTACTTGAATGTGAAGTATTTCATATTATATAATCTTTTGAATAAGATCGTATAGCTAATTTTTGAGTACTAATAAAATTTATCATGCTTGTTTTTAGGTATGGCGAGAATTTCCAGACAGAATTGTTGGATTTCCATCTCGTATACATATGTGGGATAATAGTACTAATTGTTGGAAGTATGAGAGCGAATGGACAAACAGCATCTCTATGGTTTTAACAGGAGCAGCTTTCCATCATAAGGTATATATTATAAACATCTGCGTTGTTCTCTTTAAAATATTATGAATCCAATTTTGTTATCCATTTTTTACTAACACATGTTACAGACTGCAAAGATATTGTTATAGAAATTCTTGGATTTTATTTCTCCTAGCCAAAAAAAAAAACAAAAAAAAAAAACGATATCCCTTCTTATTTTTATCAAGAATGTACGGAAAAATTAATTTAACAAAGTAAATTATATAATTCCTATATAATTTTTATTAGCATTAAATATTATATTATTATACAAAACTATCTGATATTTCTTTCAGTATTGGAATTACTTGTATACAACAGCCATGCCTGGAGATATAAAAGAATGGGTCGACGAGCACATGAATTGCGAGGACATCGCGATGAATTTTCTAGTAGCAAACGTTACTGGAAAAGCTCCGATAAAGGTAAGCAAACATCTCTTGGTTCCTTGACATTGACATTTTCCTAAAAAATTGCATAAAACTTTGTGCAGGTAACACCAAAGAAGAAATTTCGATGTCCCGAATGTACCAACACCGAAATGTTATCCGCGGATTTGACGCACATGGTGGAACGTACACAATGTATAAACAAATTCTCCTCTATTTATGGAACTATGCCATTGGAATCAGTCGAGTTTCGCGCAGATCCAGTACTCTTTAAGGACGTGTTTCCCGAGAAACTAAAGCGATTCAACGATATAGGCAGTTTGTAATTGTGATATATAGGTATAATTTTTATTAAATTAATGAGGGAAATCAAGTTATGAAAAATGTATAGATTTATCGATCAAAGTATGTAGAATGTTGCAGATTATAATAGATAAAATAGTCTATACAATGATATGTTTAACTATCCTTTTAAGAAAAATGAAAGTTTTGATAAAAATGAAGATTTTAGTAATATGGTACCTCCATCTGAACCGATTATGAAATTGAATATTCTATGTATATATATATATACAATTGTAAAATTCCAAGAGGAATATATAAGTGAGTAGAGAATACAGTGGACATGGAGCAGTGTGACTCAATGGCAGAATGCCAGTTAACTGAGATCCTAGAATCGAGTCCTGTTAAGAATCCAAGGATATTTTTCCTCTGCTTAAGAAATATCTTACAGATTTCAAAAGTGGAATACATCTCAAAAGATCTTGGATGCTTGGTGATATCTCAGGAATAAATCAATGTCAGGAATCTTCCATTTGAGAGATATTTACTTATTCCTAATATCTCCCATCAAACATTCAAGATCTTTTATAATTATATACATATGTATTATATATTAAATCGTTTACGTCTTGGTGGATGGAGTATTTGTTTATAATGCAAATAAAAATTACTTTTAAACTGTTATCAGGATTCATGTATTTATATGCACAAGTTTACAAGTTAAAAATTTAGGAAAATATATGTGTATTTCGCAAAATTGTGACTGTAAAACGATTAAATCTGGCAGTACTGTTATGTGTGAACCCCATGAAACAAATTGACGCGAATCCATATAAAAATTTCATATATAAAGTATTTTAGGCTACGAGTTATTTTTACAAAACCTTTTACATCACAGATAATATCATTATTTTACTCAGACTTTGCTTCAGATTTTAACTTGAAGCAGACACCTTCGACAATAGCTTTCTTACCTACCTCGTGCGATGGTAAGGCCGACATATAGCTCTACAAAAAGAAATGTGGTTTTTAATACATACAACTAATTTTATTTAATAATAATAATGTTAGAAAAAAAGCAATGCTTAGAAATAAGAATATTCTACATATGTAAATATATAGGGTGTCTCAAAACTACCGGACTTCCTCTTAATGGCAGATTCCTTAGAACATTTTAAGACGAAAATTCTAACATAAAAATGTCGAGGCTATAATAGTTTTTAAACGGGAAGCAATTATATTTTATGAATGAGAAGGCTGAGATTTCGCGCACTCAGGCACGGCGAAATAACAGTGAAATAATAGTGCTCTATAAATGGGATACTTTTTTTATATTATTATGATTATCGTATAAATTTATAATTGTATGTTTTCTCGCTTCTCTACGCATTGCATAGTATATTTTCTTTACAAATAATGAATGCGAAAACTAAAAACATCTCATGAAGGTGTTTGCCATGATATGCGAGATAAATAAATTGTGATAGAATTAGATTTGACAATTATTTATTTTGCATTTTGCAATATTTTGGAATCTTAATAAAATACAAATTGTAACATTTTCATAACATGTCATAGTAGACACCTTCATTGTAATATTGATCGATCACTTTGACAGCTGAAGTTGAAACATCGCAAATTTTTGAATCATTTTTTAAATGCCTTTAGTTCTCGCATCCATTATTCGTAAAAAAAAAATGCAATGCGTAGAGAAGTGGAAAAACATATAATCACAATACTATTATAAATTTATATGCTAATCATAATATCATATATATAAAAAGCATCCCATTTATAGAGCACTTTTTTCACTTGTTATTTCGCCGTGTCTGAGCGCGCGAAATCTCAACCTTCTCATTCGTAAAATAGAAATTGCTTCCCGTTTAAAAACTGTTATAGCCTCAACATTTTTTTATTAGAATTTTCGTCTTGAAATGTTCTAAGAAATTGCGATTAAAAGAAAGTCCGGTAGTTTTGGGACACTCTGTATATTGTTAAAAAGGTTTTGTTTTAGTAAATTGTACTTAACACAAAGAAAAAATGGAACATGTACCACTGGTGTACGTCGACATGTATTCATGTAACCTATTATCATGGAATTCGTAGAATGGCTCCAGAGAAAATCGCCCACTCCTTCTTGTGGCGAATAACGTATAGTGATCACACCGCCTAGTTTCTGTTCGAGTCCATAGAGAAATTTCGAATCTAAAGGGAAAACATGAAAAGATTATCATTCCTTTGATTAATCGCTCCACAATTGTTTATACTAAATCTATAATGCACCGATAAAATCTACGTTCATCGCTCGATGGAGACTCGTAGTCGGACAAGAGGTATTCGAAATAGCTTCTGCAACTGTACGCGCTAACGAGGTGCGCACAAGATGTTCCCCGCAACCTGATGTGCTAGCGCCCACTGAATAAGAAGTATCCTTACAAGCCCAGGCACCACAACCCCATACTCCAGCCTAATATTTAGGAAATATATAAAATATGGATATAAAAATCTATGTACAAGAATTTATGTATCAGAATTTTAGAAAACTGTGGATGATGGTATAATAATAGTTATGTTTCATGGACAATTTCTTATAGCTATTATGCCGTGCAAGCTATTATAAATTAATATTATACCTGTCCGACTCTTCCAGGATATTTCAGAATTATACCACCACTCGAGCAAGCCGCAGCAATATTCCCATCGTCGTCAACACATATTGCACCTACTGTGTCCATCCTTTTCTTAGCACACTGCAATATAATAATCTCTAATGATAATTTCATATAATAATAATCAATAAATTTTATTTATAAATCAGTATAAATAACTTTATACCTTTTGAACTTCTACACTACTGTCTTCCACTTTTCTTTTATAGTGTTTATATATTTTTTGAGCTCTCACTGGAATGCAATATTAAAATATGTAATATTAAATTGTACAATTAAATTGTAAATTGTACAATATTATATTGTACATATTAAATAAATAAATAAATAAGAGATGCACTGACAAACAGCAAAACTTACACAACTTACAAATCTCTCAGAAATAAATTTATTAAAATCTAATAAAGATTTCTTATACAAATTATGCATACTTGATATTAATTGTTCTGGTGGTAATGTCTGTATGCCCATCTCATGTGCCCAAATATGTGCACCATTTCCAACTAAAAAGCTAATATAAGAGATGGAGATGTATGAGTATATAAACATATATATATAATTATTATAATACAATTAATAATCTTCAGAAGATAAAATGTGTTGAACATTGAATGTGTACCTAGGTGGGATTCGGCCATATGCAAATTTAATAGATTGTTGTTCGCACAAACGCTTTGCCAATAGAACTGGATTCTTTATTCCACTAACTGCACCGATTGCACCATACTGCAAACTATGGCCATCCATCACGCTTGCATCACATTCTACTGTTCCATTCAAAGTGAGATTTGATCCAAATCCAGCATTTGTCATGGGTGAATCTTCTAACACCATTACTGTTTCCACTACTGCATCTAATGCATTGCCATTGGATGTCAAACTTTGAGCTCCCTTAAAAACACAAAATTACAAAAACAATTTTTGGGTGATTTAAAAATTATATATAAAGTATCCCAAGACACTGAACACTCTTTTAATATTAAATTTTATTATCAAAATTTGAAGCAGTTTTAATAAAGAAAAATATCGAGAGAAGTTATCATTTTGTTTAAGTTTCCAATTTTTTCCCATTATGTATCTTTGTAACAGTCTCAAATTAAAATTTTTTTAAAGTAAACTGAAATTAACTGAAAAATGTAGCTTTCAATCTTTCTAGCTTTATCAATCTTTTAATATCACAAAATAAAACCCTTTTTTTAATCATTTGTAAATTATTAATATATTTGGATATTTTAATTTAAAAAAAATCACCTCCAAAATTGCTAGAGAATCTGCTATTAAAGAGATATTAGATAATTTTGAGATATTTTATATATAAAAAAACTAAATATATATTATAGTTAATTAAGTCGTTTAAAAATCTTACCACTTTGCATGCTTCATGGCACAACTTTTGATATTTTTCTTTAAGGGATGCAGAATGCTGCCCAGCACCTGTCAAAAAAGAATTCCAGCATTGTTAGTAATGTAAATATAAGAAACAATTATAAATCATATCTGAATTAATTACATACCCACATGCACAGCAATAAATCCTTGCTTAATATTACTCATGAAAGTAGATTTTGTTTCTTCTAATCAGCAATATGTATTTTTGCTTTGTTTTTACACTCGAGTACAAAATTCTCAGCTAAAATATCACTGATATGATGAAAGCAATCAAATTACTTGTCATTATAAATAATAGTTATTACAGGTATTTTTTTACAATAAAAAAAATACATTTTTAATATAATAAATTTTGGTATTTAATAGATTTTGCTCTGCTTCATTTAATTAAAAATTCAACTATAAGTTTATGCAGCAATAAAAGCTAAAACATTTTTAGATATCCAAAAAAATTATATATAATTATAATAATTATAATAGTATGTTACATATAGTTATAATTATATTATTCTTATAAGAACTTGCATAGTAAATTTCGTATAGATTCTCTCAGATTCAAATTCAGTCTTACATTTGTATCTTGATGTAAACACATGAGCGAAGACGAAGATAGAAAAAAAAAGACAACATTCCAATTCCGATCAAAGTGAAATCTCAAAAAGCTGTTTGGATCTTCCTAAAGGCCGTATTACACTGCGCATTAAAAATTAAATAATATAGATTGGAATTGGACTAGGCCAATTTCACCATCTTCGGTTAGATTAACCGATGGCAGGGTGGCAACTGAAATGATAAGAATGCTTGATTTTCATTTACATCTATTTTCTGTTGCCACCCTGCTGATTTTAACCGTCGATTAACTTAACCGAAGATGGTGAAATTGGCCCTTAATTTTCAATCTGAAACTTTAATGCGTCGTGTGATACGGGCTTAAGGGCCATTTCACGTGACAAAAATTTTAATTGCAACCGTAGAATGTAAATAAATTGACCAATCACAGTCAGGCATTTTCAAACGTAGTAAGAATATTCGATTGTGATTGGTCAGCTTGCTTATGATTACGATTAAAACTTTCTCTTTCATGCGCATCAGCCTTAATGTATGGTGTTAACGTGGTTATAAACGCGATAAGCTTCGTCGTCACTGGTTATGTTCGAGAGACATTTGTCACATTTGTAAAATTAATTATGTGTCGTGGATGACGAATTGTGGTTATTTGGAAAACCGGTTGAGAAGAGGGAACACCGGCTACAACGCTCGTTCCCATATTCGCACGCGTCGAATTAAAGGAGCAACGCTCGAGTAAGTATCGGCCGAAATGGATGCCGCGCATATCGCGTGTAACCCTATATACTTTTACCTATATACTTTCAATTATATTCGGCGAGATTTATCTGTCTGGTCGATGATAATTTCGCGCGATACGAATGATGATGATGATGTGACGACAATTGCTTTTAGGTAAAATACTCGCAATCTCGACGATTTTGACAGAAGTCGAACGAAAATACGGACCAGTGTTTGCATATTTTTGCCTAATTACAGATATGATGTAAGTATCCGTATTTGAATGTAGACGAGAATCTTTCTATGTAACAGGGTGTTTCAAATACGAAATACTTTGACAAACTTCTAGGGTATACTCTTCATGTCAAAAAAAAAAGAAAAAAGTTTATATAAACTCATAATCAAATGTGAGTGGTTTTGAAGATAGAACCAGTCATATGACTTCCACATTCCTCAGACTTGAACCCGTTGGATTTCTATCTATGGGAACATGTAAGGCATTTATTTGTATTTGAACCGATAACGCTATTGATAATGAAGAGATGCTTCGCCAATACATTAATGCTTGTGAAACTATATGGTATTATCTGCGAACCTTTGAAATGGTTCGACAATCTTTACTTTACCGTGTCAATGCTTGTCTTCAATTAAATGATAGCCATTTTAACCTTTTATTATAATTTAAATATTTATTTTTGATTATTTAATAATAAAATTAACAGAAACTATAACTTTGTAACTATTCATATTTGACTATGAATTTTTTTTTTCTTTATTTTGATATGTGGAATAGGCCTTAGAAGTTTGTCTAAATATTTCATAAACATCCTATATTTCTCATCGTTAAATGTGACTTTTTGATTGTTAGCTTGAGATAAATATAAAATTGTTCAATTGAATGAGAATGTATTTAATATTTGAGGATGCTCAAATGCATGTAATATCTCCATTTTTTTTTTAGGTTGAGCTAGAATAAGGCAGTATTGTGAATGTGTTGAATGGACAATAATACCATTGGGATATATAGCTTTCTCGACAATGACAATGATATTTGATTTCTTGAAGAAAATCTTTGGATGGGCAGATGAGCATTCTAAGAAACGAAAGGCTTCCGGGGATTACAATTTTGAGGGAGGATTTCATACGCCAAAGAGATTGAAAACCAATTGCAATACGGCACGTATGATGGAGGATTATTTCGATATCGATGATAGCGATGATGATGATGATGTTGTATTTCTGAGCGAACAGAAATGCTCGCCGACAAGATCGTGTGCCAAGTTGAATGGCACTCACAAAAAACATCATTCACAATCTCATCAATGTCACGTGCCAGTTGCATCTTCCGTCTATAAATCCACATGTTCTCCATTTATGTCGCATCAATCGAACAATCATAAATCTACCATGAGCCATGTCAATCATAAACACAGAATGCATGACACTGGTCATAAATGTCCTACGTTATGCAAAACCAATCAGTTGAAAGAGAGACATCAGTACGAAGAATTGCTACACAATTTCCTTCCAAATAGGATACATATACTCAAGCATAAATGTGCGGAGCACACTTATATGCCCAAGCCCATAGAAGTGATCGATTTGGAGAAGCGCTCGGAAGTTGTTGTATCGCCTAATGATAAGATTCGATCTGTTACCACCAATACTCCTCTCACTGTACATCAATGTACAAGAGGCAACTTGTCGAGCTGTACTAGAATAGATAAAGGAAAAGTTCCTACTTTAGATTATAATAAAAAAGATACCGCGTCGTATTTACAACCTTTCAAGATATCAATTGATTTGCCCAATGTTAGTAGTACAGTGAGACCTACTCCCGCGCCGAAACCGCCTGTTAAAGTCGTTGCAACTAACTCGTTACGCGACGAGCTGGCCGCGAAGGCAGTCATGAGGCAAGATTTTATCCCGCAAGTAGCCAAGAGATACAACGAGCGGATCGAGCAGCGGCACAAAGAAGCCGAGGAACTGAAAAAGATGACCTGTGTCCTGTCGAAGCACAACAGATACGCGCGTGAAGCGGCTCTGGAAGAACAGCTGGCACGCTCTATGAGACTATGCCTGGCCGTTCTGGATGACAGAGAGGAACCGGAGGAACCGGCGTTGCCGGTGCTAACCGACGAAATGTTACGAGAAGTGAGAAGTGCTCTCGTACCTTGTCCACAAGACGAGGTTCTTGCGGAAGGTTTCGGCCTGAGGATCACGCGAAAGGACATCCATACGTTGGCTGGCTTAAATTGGCTGAACGACGAGGTGATAAACTTCTATATGAATCTGTTGATCGCCAGAGGCACGTCCTCGAATAAATATCCGAAGGTACACGCCATGAATACGTTCTTCTATCCGAAATTGCTCTCGGGCGGTCATTCATCTTTGAGACGATGGACCAGGAAGATAGACATATTCGCGCAGGATCTCGTTGTTGTGCCCGTACACCTCGACATTCACTGGTGTATGTCGATAATAGATTTCCGGGACAAGTCGATTACTTATTATGACAGTATGGGCGGCAATAATCCAAAATGTCTGGCGGCACTAAAGCAGTATCTGCAGGATGAAAGTCTGGACAAGAAGAAATTACCCTATGATATGAGCGACTGGATATTGCAGTCTGCCAAGAATATTCCTCAACAGATGAATGGCAGTGATTGCGGAATGTTCTCCTGCATGTTCGCCGAGTACGTCTGCGCGAACAAGAAAATAACATTTACACAGGATGATATGCCGTATTTTAGGAACAAAATGGTTTATGAGATACTGAAAGGTAAACTTTTGTAAAGGAGCAGACTAATGTTAGAGGAAACGTCTGCGTGGTAAAAACACTTAAGCGATTTGATGCTATAGATAATTATCTGGAAATAATCGGTAATTAATTATATTAATCATAAAAAGAAAAAGAGAGAAAGTGAAAATTACTTAATTGATTTTTTATATTCACAAATATACTTTTGTCGCAGATTAAAGAAAACAAAAATGGAAATTTCTTTAAATCGAATTTTTTTTTTTTTAAATAAACTTCTATTTTGAAACGGAAAGAGAGAAAGAAAAAGATGCGTTTACATTGTATAATGATTAATTCTGTAATTTTCAAATAAATTGTAACAAATTTGCATACACATAGATAGTGTACTATACATAGATTTGAGAAAGTTTTTTCACTGTACAGACAGAATGGTAATCCATAAGTTTCATTATTTTCAGCAAATATATATTGTTATGGACGAAAAAATTGCAACATTGTTTTTTAAGAATAGAAAATAGGGCAAGAATCATATGAAACATCACGATTCTTGATCTAAAACAGAATTTTGCAATCTCTTTCTGTCTGACAGTATGTTTACACCATTTTCCGTTTGACTTATGTACATTGTTTAGCTGCTTCTGAATTAATTTATACGTAAAGTAAAGTTGTATAGAATAAAATTATATTATATTAATATATACTTTGTCTACCATATCAATACAACAATGACTAATATTAATTCATTGTTTTTAAATAAATAATTTTAATGATGATTTACTTAAGACAATACATTATAATTTGCATTATGATTTCAAATGTAAGATATATTTATGTAATATCTTTTTAATTTTTTCTTTACTTTTTTTTTTAATAATATTTTGTATAATAAATCATTTCTTTTTTTTCCATCTTCTTTTTTCTCTCTTTAAAAGATGAGCACATATGCTTTTTTTATTTTAATCATACCAAGCATAAGAAAATATTAAGAAGTTAAGAATTATTTTTTTATAATCATTATATATGAAAAGAATCTATTTTTTTACTTATATTTTAGATTTTTTTTATTTATGTAAATATGTATAAATTGACATTGTAACAAACTTAAAGGCGTGTTCATTATGTAAATATATATAAAAATATATGTGTATATGGTGTGCATATATATATATATATATATATATATATATATATATATATATTATATTTCTCTCTTATATATATTATATATTAATATATATTTACTTCATGGATGCTTATATTCAACACTAATAAACACATGAAGAGATTAGCTACACATATATACATATACACACACACCATAACTATTGGTCTGTTCGTTTTAGCTGAACTGACTACACTAATTCAGAATTTATCTTTTTCTCTCCATATTGGAAAGAAAAAGATAAACTGAACTAGTGCAGCCAGTTCAGCTAAAACGAACAGACCCATTGTGTCAAATACGACATGACACTTTGAGAGTTGAACGCCTATCATATAAATATTGGAATTTATTGTCGATGTATATCCTGTAATTAACGTTGAGATATATAAACTGCTGTGAATTTATTTCATAGAATCATGTCGCACATTTATTCTTCAATATAATTTTGTTATCATCGAATTGAGTTCGAGTAAACACTTGGAATCTATATATTCTAATCTATGCTAAAATAATCGTATCATTCGGTATCATTCGTCGACGTAAGTAAACGAAAATGAGCTCGTGTAGCGTGATTACGTCCGATTTTGTGAATGTATCGATCACAAATTCCGGGCAAGAATCCTGTTGCGTGGAGCGTCGATTTCAGAAGGGTATAACCATCGACGAATTTAAGGTGAGACTTTTCTTTCCTGCAGATCTGCCCTATGTACGTGCATAGAAAAAGTCATATGTAAATTGCAAAATTACAGGGTAAATTGGAACTTCTTACGGGTGGCAATCCAGCTACGATGACAATCGAGGTTTACGATAAGAATGACAAGCTTGTTTGCAAATTGGAGGAGGGACAGCGCCCCTTGGGATCTTATCCAATCGACGATGGTATGAGAATACATGTAAGCTTGCAGATATTTAGCAACATGAAAGTTTACGTCTCATCGAAAGAGCCATTTCATACATTTCTCATGAGTAATATATATATCGCAGGTCATTGATAATTTCTCGTGCACTACAGAGGACCTAAATCGTGTGGAAAAGTTTGAGATATCAGAAGAGGAGTACGCTAAGAAAACAGGTAAAATTCTTACATTTATTTTCTATATTAAATTGATAAATGATAATTTTCCATCTATACCTTGGGTTGTGTAACACAGATACTGTTAAGGCGTTTCTGGAGAAGAATAAGCTGGGGAAGTATAACGAGGAAGAAATGAAGAAGAAAATGGAGAAGAAACGGGAGGAGGAGGCGGAGGAACGTTTAGCCAGTTTATGTAAAGTCGGAGATCGCTGCGAGGTATCTGTCCCAAATCTACCGAGACGGAGGGCTATAATCTTATATGTTGGTCTGTAGAATCTTAGAATATTCGCATGTTTTTATTCTACAAAAAATATATTTTCGTCTGTTTAAATGTCATATTATCCTATTAGGTAAAACTGAATTTAAAGAAGGCTGGTGGATCGGTGTTAGATACGATGAACCTCTTGGCAAGAATGATGGAAGGTAAATATAATTCAATTCTACTCTTTATTGCGGTGCCGAAATATCTTTGTTTCTTATTGCATTGTGCTTTTTATACTGTTTCAGCATCGGTGGTAAAAGATATTTCGAATGTCCACCAAAGTATGGTGGATTTGTCAAGCCGATGCACGTGAATGTTGGAGATTTTCCCGAGGAAGACTTCGATTTGGACGAAGAACTTTAAAATATCCCTGGATATCTATTTACAATTTTTGAAATTTATTTAAAATACATAAAATTTATATTAAGCAGTGTAGTGTAAAAAATAGGAAATCCTTTTTAAATTAAACACATAAATGAGGATTCTTAATATTTTCGTCGCTTTATGATGTCTGGTCTCCAATCGATCGGATGTGTTTTTTCACTCTGAAAATATAAATAAAAGGATAATGCTATGTTACGAAATAAGAGTGGATATGGACATTATGGATGATTATAAAATTTTTTTGCAAGTCTATAATTATTTATAAAGAAAATCTCCACTTACCGCAGTATCATCCTCTTTATATAATTTTATAGTCTTGTCAGCCTCTGTTGTAATCATGCGAGTGCCTGACATGTCAAATGTGATGCTGAATATTCCAGCTTCGCTATCCATTGAACCAGGTTGAACAGGCGCTTGGAGTCGTTGAAAATTGTATCCAGTTCTCCAGTCCCAAAGATGCATAGTACCATTGTCAGCACCGGATACTAAAACCCCATCGGCGTTCACAGCTAAACAATTAACTATGGCGTTGTGACCGGACAAGTTTTGAATGAATTTTCCTTCCGGACATTTCCACTGTTTAATATTGTCTGGCGATGCCGAGGCGAACATATACAGGGATGGATGAAAGCTCAAGGCTCTAACGCTCTTTTTATGATTCGTTAGAGTGGCTCTGGACTTTCCAGCAGCCAAGTCCCACAAACGAATTGTGCAGTCGTGACTGCCAGTCACGATTTGCGGTTCAGCTGATTGGCAAATTACACTGGCTACCGTGTTAGTATGCCCGACGAGTGTATGGACATTCGCCTTCGTACGCATGTCCCATACTCTTCCCGTAGAATCTCGTCCCGCTGTTACGAGAACGTCCACGGTGGGATGCAACGCCATAGAATATACGGCCGACAAATGTCCATGATAATGTCTGATTACCTTGTTATATTCAAGGTCCCAGCATTTAACTTGACGGTCCTCGCCGCAGGAAAACAGATAAGGATGCCTTTGGGAAAAGGCAAGACCGCGCACGCTGCTTATGTGACCAGTTAAGGAAACTTTCAGTTTTCCGCTTGAGAGATCCCATATCTAATTTCAAAAAAATTATGCGTAAATTATTATCTCTGCTAATTTCCTATATTCCGAGAAAAATATCAATAGATAAAAATATTTCAAAATCGGATATCTACTTTGATCACTCTATCAGCTGAACCGGTGGCGAACCATTCGTTTCCAGGTTCGACAGCGCAACATCGCACCCATCCGAGGTGACCGCTAATAACTCTATATAATTTCCAAGGCGCGTGCCATTTGGGTTTAGCCATTGAAGGCGTTTTTTTCTGAGGCGCCATTAGCGCGCTGCTACTTGTGTTACCTCCTCCCCCTGTTACTGTTGCAACTACTCCTGTGTTTGCTTGTGTTATATTGTAAGGAACAACTGCCGTCATGTTAGCTTCAAAAGTTTCATCTGAAAGTATATTTATAAAAATAAATATAATCATATACAAAAGAAATTAGCAAAGAAAGAAAAAAAAAATTTTTTATCTCGATTATATTACATTACCTCCTGGTGGTGGAGGATCTGCAATGTTATTATCTTGCTGCACTTTGGTTATATTATTTTGCTTCACACGTTCCAACACTGGACCGTAACTGTCTTTCGCTTTTATAGCTTTCTTTGATTGCTGTCTGAAAAAAAATAAATATGATCATATACAAAAGAAATTAGGAGAAAAAAAAAGAATGGGAAAAAAAGAAAAACTATACTCAATATGAGTGGATTAATTAGGAAATTTAATTGAGGAGTAATTTAACAACTATGAAATACTTACAAAATGGGATCCATTGGTGGTAAAGTTCCTTGATTGGATAGAAACATGTCATGTGTTCTTTTTAAAGAACGGAACACTAATGTGTGTACCGAATGTTTTTGGACATCCTAGAATATAAAATAATGAATCGTATATGAAATTTATACAAATCTCTATTATATATACATGGTGACTCAGAAATACTTCAACAAACTTTGATTAAGTTTTCTACACACAAAAAAAAAATGTAAATATATATCTAAAAATGCCTGGTTTATAATAGAAAATTTATATTAAATTAATTCAGCATGACCTGATTTAAGTCCATTAGATTTATCTGTGGAAACACTTAAAAGCCCCAGTTTATGCAATTGAAATTACAAGTGAAGAAACGCTTCACTAACGTATCGTATATGTCTGCGAAATCATTTGCTATTGTTATAGGATCATTGAAAAGATCCAATGTGTCCATGTGCATTAAAGCAGGTGAAAAACACTTTGAATATTTGAATGTTATAAATTGTGAGTAGATAAATAATTGAACTGAAGATGTATTACATTGGTCATGTATTATTGAAGATATATTCTGTCAGTTTTTGTCGTTAAAATCTTTCGATTATAACTCATAAATCAGACATTTCCAGACATATATTCATATATTTTTTTCTTCTTTTTATGTGAAGAACTCACTCTCAAAGTTTGTTGAAGTATATCTGAATTACCTTGTCTACATACACAATGTTCAGACATATATTTATGTAATTTAAAATAATATTAAAAAATATAATTCAAAATACTTATTACCATTTCTTGCAGTATAAGATAAATAAATAAATTATTTTCTGAAAGCCTGAAACCTAAAATCTGAGAGGGACCACGCCGCCATTTTTCATAGATCGTTTTCCTAGCTGATACAGTGGCGCTAACTGGATTCATTTTAGAGCCAGCGGAACTATACAGGGTGTCCGGAAACTTTTGACAATTCCGAAGTGTGAAGGTAGATGGGGCAAAACTGAATCGAAAAGTCCTGTATGATTTTGCAAAATTCGCAATAATTATTGCGTTATTAATTAAAATATGTGAGCTAATGAGCGCATTAAAAAGCGGTAGGCCAAATATTATTATCAAAAACATATAAATCTGTTATGTAACTGCTTCAAGAACAACAAAATAAATATTTTATTGTAAAATTAATGCTTTATTATCGACAATGAAAAGATTTACTTATCTACAGTGCGCGTGACAAACTTTTTTCGAGTAATATACTAAATTCTATAAGACTATGAGTCTTGAATGATATCTTGTCGATGTTTTCAATAGTAAAGCAATAACTGAATAAACTAAAATAACCGTATTAAATAATTCAAGTAATTATTTTTGATAGTCAAACGGCCGATAATGTCAACATTCTTCAATTACCTCCGGACCCACCGGACCCACTTGATGATCATAAATCTAGGGCGATGGTCTTTAATAGTATTTCGTTGGTGCCATTTTTATAACTAATCTCTATAATTTAATTGAATATATGCCGCTTAAATATTTTCCATACAATAAATTGCAAAAAGACCGTGCAAAGGTAAACTTTTATCGTAAAAAAAAAAATAGTTAATACAATCTCGGAGAAAGAATAACAGATCATTAGGATATTTCGGAGGATATAAGGTCTCTTCTATGTCAGTTTAATTTTTGATATAACTCCAATAAATGATTCAAAATATTGAATAAATTATTTGAAATTGGGCGGATAAATGAGAAAAATAATCCTAATTACTGCCTATTTAAAGTAAAAAATGAAATTTATATATAAAATTAAATTGCGGATTGTATAAATAAGTTAAATAAATAATGTTACTTATTTAGTTACCAACTTTATGAGCAATTTTATATGAACAAATTCTATATAGAATATAATTGATGTAACAAATGTTACATTACATGTGACTATTTTTGTCATTAAGTTTGTAAAAAAATATGAGTAAAATATGAATTCAGAATGCATATATATTTTGCTATCTAAGTACAAAAGCAATTGCCTTGATATCTTAAATATATGTTAATTGTAAATAGAGAGAGAGAGAGAGAGAGAGAGAGAATTCAAAATTAATAAAATATGAGAGAGAAAGATGACACATAAAAGTAATAAAAGAATTAATTAGAAACAAAACATATTTAACGTAAGGTATATATACACAATACATACAATAATCACACATTAAATCATTTAATTGTATAAAACATATTCATAATAAAATAATAAAATAAGAAATTTGACAAATGGGAATCGGAGCACGGTAAATAAAGCACAATCACAAAATCTTGTAAATATTCTTCTTTTATTAACATTTAAAGAACGTATCAGTCCTTGCTTTAGTCCATCTTCGGTTTAATAAAAAATATCCACTTGATATTCGCAAATAGTCGTTCAGAACTAACACAGATGTCACATAAATGTAAGAAATTAATGCAGCATTTTCATTATTAAAAGTGTTCTCATTAATTTCTTATATTCATGTGATATCTGTAGTTAATTTTAAACACTTATTCGCTGCTGATTGGGATAAATTTTATATGAACTGGTTGAGAAGGCTGAATCATCATATCGAACTTCAACTGGATATCTTTTAAACAATCTATGGGCTCCAAATAAAAATTATGCACTAAAGAAGCAATCAGAACTTTCATTATTAGCATCCCGAATCGTTGACCTATAATTCGAAGCTTTATCAAAAACTATTGACATGAGGAAAAACAACAATCGTGAGCAATTTACCTATGCAATTCCTCGGTCCTGCGCTGAACGGTAGATAGGAATATGGATGATGATTCTTCATATTTTCAGGCAAAAATCTATCCGGATCGAATATTTCTGGATTTGGCCAAAAATTGGGATCTCTATGAACTCCGAAAATATCAAGTTGTAAGATTGTTCCAGCAGGTACAACATATGAGTCTGAAAAGCGTATTATAAAATTATAAAATATAAAAATTTGTGAAATTAAGAATTCTTTTGAAAAATAACAGGAATATAATATCGTTTCTTATAGTGTTAAAGCAATTAATCTTACTTTACATTCCATAGTATATGCTTTAATAATATATATATATATATATATATATATATATATATATATATATATATATATGTAATCCATAGCATACTTTAATTACATACAGGGTGTCCGACGTCAATCGCATCACCCGTCGTGTGCTGATAGAGCAAATAAAACTGAACAGAAAAGTCCTGTACTGTATTTTTTTCGATAATGCTTAATAAAAGAGTTATTATTGAGTGAAGTCTGGCAATTCAACGCCGATCTTTAGCTGGACGCACGTCAATGAGCCGCGCGCCTGGCATGAGCGCTCAGCTGTCACAGCGCCTCATTAATGTGCGCCCGGCTAAAGATTGGCGATGATTGGCCAGACTTTATTCAATAATAACTCTCTTATTAAGCGTTATAGAAAAAAATAGTACAGGACTTTTCTCCTCTGTTTTATCTGCTCTACCTGCATACGACGGGTGATGCGATTGACACCGGACACCCTGTATATACAGGATGCCCTGCAAAGATTGTGCCAACGCTCGTGAGCGGGTAGAAGACAGTAAACTGAACAGAAAAGTCCTTTACCATTTTGCAATTTTTGCAATAATTATTGAAATATTAATTAAAAAATATTAACGAATGAGCACACGTTTCGCGCGGCTAGGCCATGGGACGTACGCTTTAGGCGTGACAGCAGCGAGTTTCATACTATCGCGTTCCTATTCCTAAGATCCTGCGCACAATAGAGAAAATATTAAAAATAGGAATAAATATTAAATTTTAAGAAAAACAATTTGGAATAATTTTATTTCAAATAACGGAACGGAATGTATTAACGCACAATAAAATTAAAATTAAGAATAATTAATTCGTTTTCTTGTTTCTATTAGATTTTTATTAGGAATAGAAATAAATATTAAATTCTTAAAATTTAATATTTTATTTCCTTTCCTAATATTTTATATCTATTGTACGCAGGACCTAATATTTTCTCTATTGTGAGTTGACTCGTGTATAGATACTCGGAGTGCCTCGCTGCCCCTGACTTGATGCGAGATACTATCATGTCTTTTGATATACTGTAAAATGTGACATGTTCAAAGAATAAAAAAATGATTAACTACCTAATTTTACATCTTCCTGAACATTTCGCAATATAAAAGGCGCGACGGGATATAAACGTAGCGATTCCTTTAAACATCTTTCTAAATATGATAAAGTTTGCAACGATCTCATGGTAAGTCTTCCTCTGTTTTCTTGCATCACAGAATCGACTTCAACTCTCACACGTTCCTATGTCATCAATAATAATTAAAATGTATTTAATAATATTCTGTTTTTTATATGTATAGATGTATATGATGTATAGATGATATATGTATATATGCAAGTAAATAAATTAATAAATATATTGCAACAAAAACTTAATATCTAGTTTGAAATATTTGAATAAAAATTGCAATTTAAATAATATACCGCAATATAAGAGGAAAAGATACCTGGACATCTTTGTGTTCAGCTAATAACAATAAAGCAAAAGTGATACCCATTGCTGTAGTATCGTGACCCTGTAATCATCATCATATGCATATCGTCATATCTTTAAAAGTATTTAGATGATGTGTAAAAACATAAAAAAAAGAAAATAGATACATACTCCAACCATGAAGGTATCGATTTCTTCTCTGATGTCCAAATCAGTCAAAAAATTGTCTCGAGATAGCGCTATTAAGAGATCCAACATCGCTAGCTGTTTCTTTTTAACTAGAAAAGAAAAAAAAACATTAGAGTCAATCTTGTTTTTGCATATCGCACTTTAATTATATAACATTGTTATTGTTTAAGATACAGATTATCTATTAGAAATAATAATAATTTATTTTTACGGTAGACATATGTTGCGTTATTATAAGTATATTACAAGTATAATTTAATATTTAATTGAGTAATCAAACTTAATTAGCTCTGATTTCTTACGTACTTTCAAATACTTCGACATCATCTATCTCCATATCTTTGGTATTTTCAAGGTTTTTCAAATATCGATGATTGGTGCGTTCGTGATAAAGTTTTCTTTTCGCAATGACCTACCACACGAGTACAATATTAAATTTTTAAAATGATTTTTTGTATTAAATAATAGCATATTATACCATAACATAAATATTAATAGCATAATAGATCATTAATATTTATGATAAATCACGTAAACTTGAGGTACGATGATTAAGAGATTTATTGTAATTTTATATGAAAGATAGAGATGAGAAAATTTAAACTAATATAATTTATAACGTACCTTTTCTGTAAATCCATGTAATATTTTCAAGATTTTCTTTTGCTTTCTCCCTTGTGGTGATAATGAGAATAAGAAATCGTTATAGAACCAGGGTTTAAATCCTCTAAATCATAATTAAATAAAATATTATAATTTTAATAATGATGCAATTTTGTAAAAGTTTTATTAAAATCGTTATAAAATCTGATAGTAATATTTAAGAAATCTCATAGATTAAAAGAAAATATAAATAAAAAAATAAATTTAAAACTATGTATGTTATGAAAAAAAGATATTTAGAATCTTCTAAAAACATTATTTCCTCTTTTTAAATATAGATTTTTTGATTAAAGATAATTTCTCTTCAGATTTTATTGCATAAATTTATTTTACTTAATATTTCAATATTCTAACATTGACGATATTTTCAACATTTTTGCAAACAATCAAAGGTTGCAAACAATCTTGATTTTTACTTTGAAATAAAACATTTAACTGAGCACGTACCATACAAACAATTTTGATTTTTAATTGCCGCTTTAATGAATAAATGTTTCAAGTCAATTGCTTATCTTCACATGATTATTCAATATTCAATTTGTAGTTCATAATATATATAAAAAATATATAACACAATCATAAGGATTATAAATATATCACACAATTATTTACTATATCTAAAAATTACCTATAAAATATCAGTTCGATTATGTCGTGAACCGCATTTCGATACTGCTGAGACTCGTCTTCTTTTTGCAAAGAGATGCCCATGGTAGTTTCTGTAAGTGCATGTATTATACATGCAGGGTATTCGAAAAGAATTAGACCCTCTCTGATCTTCAGAAGTACGCACTTTCATAATCCCTACAACTTTTGTTCGGATCATTTTCCGTGAAAGTGCATACTTCTGGAGATCAGGGGGGGGAGTCTAATTGTTTTCGAATACCCTATATAAGATTGGATATACAGTGAAATAATTATTTCACTAATAAATATTTCATAAGTAACTTTGAGTATTAAAAATTTATATTTAATTATTAGGATATTATTTATCCTTTTTGCAGCATCGATAATTTGTATGAGAACAAATTATCTCAATCTATGATATAAATGAAATTCTTGAATATAATCTGAACAATAAGAACTTTACAGCAAACTTACCGCATACAGCGTTTAACGTATGTTCACTAACAAATGGTATTAAATCTTTTACAACTATTTCTCCGACATCTTTTAATGATTTTGTCATAGAATTGCCCTCCTTGATTAAAATATCAGCAAATTGATTCATTATATTATAATGGAACGCAGGTGTTAATATCTTTCGTCGTGCATACCACTTAGCGCCTAAAACCCAAAAATAACGCAAAATTGTTCAAAATACAAACAATATTATATAATAGTATTTTCTCTCTTCGTTTAATGTTTATTGAGCAATTCTCAAATAATATTATTATCTTAAATTTAATTTAATTTTCTTACATCGCGGAAAATTTCTTTTATAATTTTTTCAATCTTCTCATGAAATTTTTGAGGTAAAAGGAGTTGCAAATATAAACTTGAATTTAATTATTATTTTGTAACTAAATCTGTTTGGATTGACAATCAAAAACAAATTAAAATTTGTTAAAAAATCTGTTACATGATGGTGTTCGATTTAATTGAAAATCATTAAAACAAATTTTTTCTATTTGAAACATTTATCACTTCTATTTACTGGAGAATATATCTATTATGGTAAAATAATCTCTCAACATAACTTTACTCGTAAATTTTTTTCGAATTTATTACTTTTTACAACAAAAAGAAGTTATGTAAAAGTTTATCGTTAAAAATAATATTCAAGTCTAATTCTGTAATAATTTATTTGATTTCTGCGATAAAAACAAATCGTAATAGTAAAGTATGTGCGCTTTTATATTACCTTTGCTAGTAAAAAGACCTGTGCCGAGCCAAGGACGAAAGAAGTTATATAGATGACATTTCTCGGTATACTTGGAGCTATTTAATATTGTCTGAAAACATGTTAAGAGAAAAAATTAATTATAATATAAATAATATAATATAAATTAATAATTATAATATATAATTAATAATTATAATATAAATAATTAATATAAATAATTAATAATAATAATTAATAATATATAATTAATAAGTATAATTAATAATTAATATAAATATAGATAATTAAAAATTAATATAAATAATTATAATATAAATTAATTTATATTATATCACTCAATTTTTTAAATGCACTTTTAATTTTATTTATTAGTCGCGTCTCAAATTTCTATTTAATCTTGATCAAGTCTTTTCTTTTTTATTTATTTTTTCATTCTTTTCTGAGCACGCACGCGATCCATCGTTATCGGTTTATCAAAAAATTTATATGCAAAACGATGCTTAATTTGAACGTATATGCGGAACTGAATCTTCGTGCGCTAAAAAAAGTTGGAGGGGACGAATAAAATGACTCTTTAATTAATAGACGAGTATGAAAAGTTTTCGTTATTGTGGGATGCTAAATACTTCCATTTTCCAAGAAATAAGAAGCTCGATGCTTGGGAGGTGATAGCAAATAATTTGAAAATAATTTATTGATTTATGGCGAACGACTGGAGCACAGTTTTGTACACACGAATAAAAATTTTGATATCGAAAAAAGTTTACCCGCACGAACGTTCGTGCCTTTAAATGCAAGATTTGTAAATCTAATTAAATTTTAATGTCTACAAACAATTGAATTTCTTTTATTACCTTTAGATCATCTGGATGACGGATAGACACACCATATGTGAAGAAAATCCATATTTTAAAAATAGGATAATACTTATCAGATAAATTACATTTTAGTTTCCATTGTTCCTCTAAAAATATATTATAAATATTAATACAAAAATTTTGGTGAGATTAATTTTACCATTATTTTATTGCATCTTCTCTTAGATACGTTAAAAATAGGCAATTATTACGGTAATTATTTGCGAATGAATATATTGTTGAGAGAAGAGTTAAGATATGTAATCTGCTTGCGGATTGATAAGTATACATTTCAGAGTACAAAGTTTTACGAATTTAACATTTGCTTTCGTGTGCATGAATGGATGACGGACATCTGATAATTAATGTAAAAATAATTTTGAAATTTTATACTTGCTTGTTGAAGTATATAATTGAAATGCATTGCCAGCAATTGGAGCGCCCAGTGGTCCCGGTATAAGATTAATGAGTCGCCCTGTTCTTCCATAATGTACGTAGTAATAATATATCAAGAAGATAAACATACATAATAGCACAGTGATAAACATCGTTTCTTGAAGTGATATTCTTGACTGCTTAATTAAACTTGTTCTTCTTCAGCTTATTATTTTATTGATCCTTGAATACAAAAGCCTTATTTTGTTTCTGTTGTTCATTTAATTGATAAAAGTTTCTATAAAAATAATATAATATACATTTAATAAAATTATAACAATCAAACCGAGCTAATAAATTGCAATATTTGAGGAAACTTATGTAAAAATAACGCATCAGATTCGAAGACCAGATACGGCACCAAAGTGCTCGTTATTTCTCTTTTTATAACCTGAAAGCAAGTGGACCATTTTCATTTCCTCAATTTTTATATTTTCCGCAGAACTTTCATTCTTCTTATATCTTCCATTATATTATCTTTATCGCTATATACAGGGTGTCCCAAAGCACTTTAGATAACGCTCGTGAACCGGTAGAGCACAATAATAAACTGAACAGGAAACTTTTTACCATTTTTTTTCTATAAAGATTAATAAAAAAGTTGTTATTGAGTAAAATTAGCGTCGACTTTTAACTGGGCGCACGTCGGTGAATCACGCGCCTGGCAGTGTGCGTGAGCGCTCTGCTGTTATGACATATAATATATATGGCATATCACTACTAGGTGGATGGCTCATTGACCCTGCGTCTAGATAAAAGTCGGCATTGATAAGCCAGATTTTATTCATTAATAACTTCTTTATTAAGCATTGGAAAAAAATGGTACAGGATTTTTCTATTCAATTTACTATGCTCTATCCATTCAGGAGCGTTGTCTAGAGTGCTTTGGAACACTCTATATATCTTTCCCCCTTTTGTCCTCTTTCACCTTTTAATAACAAAATAATAGTGTGAATAAATTATATGATGTTTTATTAGTCAAAAGATCGTCTTTATAAATAATAAAATCGAATTATTTGTGTGTATGAATACATATATCGATTTTTTTTTATAGATTTAGTGTGTCTTGCTCATAATGTAAATTGTTAATAAAGAAATCCTATATATCAAAATTTCTTTATTTTTTTATCAGAAAAATTAGCTGCATCGGAACATACATACACAAATTATTCGCGTGCGATGATTCCATTTTTCTCAAGGACAAAAAATAGTGCGTCGTTTTCATTTGAATATCAATGGTTCTTCGTTATTACTGTGTAACGTTATTACTGTGATCTTTTGTTTAACCAAAGACTCATTACTGTTTAATTGTTTGTTAATCGGTTTTCGTTACTTATTGTTACTTTATTTTTGAGGATAAATAGCAATACACAATATTTTTTTTATATATCTATTTTTTTTTATACTTTTCGTTAATTTGATGAATAAGTATTGTAAGACTTAATGTAGTTATAAGAATAAATAGAATTTACATTTTTTTAAGTAACTGAAGTGCGGTTCATATTTCTTTTGTATGAAAAATTTGTCCTACTCTGCACCTCCGAAACACGAACTTCTTCAGTTCTTTATCAGACATAATCTATATATATATTTATTCTATATATATTGGGTTGGCAACTAAGTTCCCGCCGTTTTTTTAAATTTTTCAAAAGTTTATTTTCCCTTATGCCAGTTCCCTTGTCGTTTGACGCGAATTTTCGTGCAAAAGTTGGTTTAATTGCTCTTCATCGAACTCAACTGGACGGCCAGAACGAGGTGCGTCTTTGAGGTCAAAATTTCCATTTTTGAACTTGGCATAATCTTGGCCAATCACGAGCGATTCTTTCAGTTATGGCACCCTCTCCATACACAGCCCAAATGTCGCGAGCAGCTTTTGCGGCCTTAAAACCTTGATTAAAAGCAAAAAGAAGGAGGTATCCAAAATGCTCATTTTTCTCAACTTGACATTCCATTTTAATGATCTGAAAATTAACATAAATTAACTCGAACAAAACAAAAACATAGATTCCGGTAGAACAAAACATCCTCTTTTGAATGATTTAAAATATTATGCCAAAAACATTTAATGACATGCGGAATGTTAAAATTTAAAAAAAGGCGGGAACTTAGTTGCCAACCTAATATATATATATATATATATATATATATATATATATATATATATATATATATATAGATTATGTCTGTCAAAGAACTGGAGAAGTTCGGGTATATATATATATATATATATATATATATATATATATATATATATACATACACACACACGCACGCACGCACGCACACACACACACACATATATAACTATAATATGGAACATACTGTTTTCACGCATATATTTTTTAATGCGTAAATATAAAGTGGAAAGTTATAAACCTATATGGAATCTTACTTCACATTAAAAATTATATGCTTAGAGACAGTATGCTCCGCCCTCCTACCCATACGGGGGGGGGGGCTCTACTTCCAAAAGATATAACCTAACCCAAACCTATTTCTGATTTAAAACTAAAATTTGGTTTGGGTTAAATTCGTTAGATTATATCTTCCGGTATTGGAGCCTCCCCGTAGAGGGAGCGGAACCCACTGTGTGCACGCATATACTTTACAAAGCAAAGCGAAATCCGTTTCTTGTTGAGTGGATGGGAAAGTATATGCGTGGACGCAGTGGGTTCTTCTCCCCCCCCCCTCTACGGGGGACTCCATTATCAAAAAATTAGACACAGGTTTGCGTTGAACCTCGCTTTACGTAGAAAGTAAAAAAATCCAAAGAGCTTCGTCTCTGGAAATGTAAATAAACTCTTTTTCCACATCTGATCTATGCAAATGCAACGTAAACAAACTTTATTTTTCCTTATTTTATAACAGAAAATACATAAAAACTGTGAAACTTTAACATCTCAAAAAATTTAAATATCCCAAAAACTGTAAGAGACACTCGATTAAGTTGTAAGGAAATGTTATTCAGGGTCATGTCTTCGACACAAATATGTCAAGGTCAAAGTTATCGGTGAGGTGTAACCTTTTATGCATATTTACCATATACAGGGTGTCCGAAAATTCGCGCAACACCCTTTAAGGAAAGATAGAGGGTGTTATTCTGAACAGAAAAGGCCTGTACCATTTTTTTTCTATAACGCTTAATAAAAGAGTTATTATTGAGTGAAGTCTGGCCTATCATGGCCGATCTTCACGCACGTCGTAATCACTAAGTGCTCACGCACACTATCAGGCGCGCGGCTCACCGACTGTGCGTCCAGCTAAAGATCAGCGATGATAGGCCAGACTTCACTCGATAATAATTCTTTTATTAAGCGTTATAGAAAAAAATGATACAGAACTTTTCTGTTCAGAATAACACCCTCTACCTTCCATTAAAGGGTGTTGCGCGAATTTTCGGACACACTGTATATATATGAGAATAAACAGAATTTAAATTTGTTAATTATTTTGTTTGTTATTCTTATAATTACGTTAAATCTTACAGTCTACTTACTCACCAAATTAACAATACACATAGAAAAAAAGATAGATATATAAAAGAAATGTCCCGTATTGCGTCGACAAGTCCTCAAATTCTCAAGAATAAAGATAAGAAGGATCGTCAATATTTAAATGAAAACGACGTAATGTTTTTTGTCTTTGAAAAAAAAAGGAACCACTATTTTCGCACGCGAATAATTTAGGTATGTTCCACTGCAGCTGAGTTTCTTTTAGTGATAATTAATGACTTTGAAACCAAACCGATGTATCGATCATTTGATCCCAACAAAAGAACCATAAATTAATCTGAGACTTATATAGACAAGCGACTTGCGACACTTGATGCGATAGACCGGCACTCGCCAAATGATGAAAATTTTAGGAAAGGTTGGGAAGGTCGATGTAGAGAAAATTCTGAGAACGTGCTTATGATTGGACAGAATCGCAAGGCTAGCGAGATTGATAATACAGGCCTTGAGATTGATCAAGACTGCGTAGAAGAAGAAAGAAGAATGAGAAAGAGAGAGAACGTGAGAGAAAGGCAAGAGTGAAAAGTTGTTTAAAATGTGGAGATAAGTGCGTTTTTTTGCATAGATTATAAATAAATATTATACATAAATATTTGTATATATAATTACCAACTTACCATTATCAAAAACAGGATCAAAATCTTCAAATATTTATTTAATGCTCCCTCACAATCATTTCCAATAATATATTTATCATAAATGTATTCATTGACATTGCATGAAGCGCATGCATTCGCTCAGTTTTAGTAATATAATCTAAATTTTGTTCAATATGACATCTATTAGAAGAAATCATTTCTCTTCTTTGCATTATTTTGCGATTCAAAATCTTTAATAATTTCAGATCATTTTACACTAATCACTTTATCATTTTTCTTCTTGCATTATTCTGTGATACTCTTATATAAATGGTAAATTATTTAGTATGATATTTATATATTTTTTTTTATTTGATATAAAAATAATAACACGGAGATAATATTTATATGGAGAAAAGGCGATATCAGCTTGTATCGAAACGATAGATAAACATTTTTGATCCATAATGACTAAAGTGATGTTTCTTAAAGAAAAAAAAATTTAATATAACTTTGTAATATAATAGCTGTGCCTGCAAGATATTTAGAGGAAAAATAAAGATACTTTTTTTATATAATTCAAACTCAAGCTATTGATTAAGCCTAATAAGAACTCGATTCAACTGTTATTGAAATTTGGAAATCTCAGGTACTCTCAACTGACCGACATGTCAGACACACCATTTACAAAAGTCATATGTCAAGGTCATTGACTTTTGTAAATGGTGATTTTATCGACGTGTGCGCGAGATATCTCGGAATAATTATTTACATATACTCTTGCAATCGCTGAGAAGAAAATAACTGTAATATGATAAAATATGATAAAACATAGCGAAATGAGTAATGCTTTTTAAGGGTTAACAAAGAAAGAATGGAGTTATCGTACACATGGCATATGTACAAATAGTTTTTACGATGAATTGCTTTTATTAAAAATAAAATAAGTATTACATATTGTTGAAAAAAAGCTTTTTTATGTACAATGATGCATAAACTTGCTAATTTTTTGAGAGTTTTGAAAAGATTGTAAATATAAACTATTTATCGTTCGATGATTTTATCTCTTTATATTTGTACATGTAGATAATATTACAATAATATAAAAATACAAATGCTTATTTTTATGAAATCAAACTAGCTTTTGACTGTATATCAGAGGATAAATATTTATCTCATCATATCACTATCTCATGTAATTTTACGTATCGATAATTATTAATGTCATCGTACAGCCTTGTGATATTTTTCTTACATTTATATTTTTATATCATTGTAATACATATATTACTTTTACTAAATCATAAATATAGGGTGATCTATATTTCGAGGGTGATTACGATAACTATGGCCCCCTATTTGAAGGGTTCTTTCTGAAGGCATTTTTGACGAGAAAATTGTAAAAAGAATTTTTGACCAATAGTTTCCGAGATATGCGATTTTAAAGTTTTACAGTTTTAATGCATTTTCTGTTATAGAATAAGAAAAATAAAGTTTGTTTACGTTGTATTTGTGTAAAGCAGGCGTGGAAAAAGTGTTTGTTTACATTTCCAGAGACAAATAAAGCACAATCATAATCTTGTAGAAATTCTTCTTTAATTAACCAAATGTTTCGGTTCTTGCTTTGAACCATCTTCAGTCTATTAATACGGGTGTTATATGAATGATAGAAATTAATAAAATATGAATATTTTCATTAATGAAAATATTTTCATTAATTTCTTACATTGATATGATATCCGTGTTAGTTCTAAAATTATCTGCGGATATCAACCGAATTTTCTTTACTGGACTGAAGATGAAATTTTCATTAATGAAAAGGTTTTCATTAATTTCTTATATTTATGTGATTAGTTTTAAACGGTTATTTGCGACTGATTGGGATGAACTTTACATAAACCGGATGAGACGGACGAATGATCAAATCGTATTTCAACTGTATATCCTTTAAATAATTTATGGGCTCCAAATAAAAATTGTGCACCAAAGAAGCAATCATAGCTTTCATCTCTAGCAGACCGAATCGTTGACCTACAATTCGAAGTCTTATCAAAAACTATTCACACGAAGAGAAAGAAAAATCGTGAGCAATTCACCTATGCAATTCCTCGATCCTGCGCTGAATGGTAGATAGGAATAAGGATGACGATTTTGTATATTCTCGGGCAAAAATCTATCCGGATCAAATACTTCTGGATTTGGCCAAAAATTGGGATCCCTATGAACTTGGAAGATATCAAGATGTAAGATTGTTCCAGCTGGTACAACATATGAGTCTGAAAAGTGTATTATAAAATATAAGAATTTGTGAAATTAAGAGTTTGTTTGAGAAATAACATAGATATAATATTGCATTTCTAAAGTGTTAAAGCAATTAAACTTATTGTACATTTAATGTACTCTAATAATATATATTCTAATATACTCTAATAATATATTATAAAATATAACATGATAAAATAATAAATAATTGTAAAATGTTCAAAGATATAAACAGCAAAAAAATGATTAATTACTTAATTTTACATCCTCTTCCATGTTTCGCAATATATAAGACACGACGGGATATAAACGTAGCGTTTCCTTTAAACATCTTTCTAAATATGATAAATTTTGCAACGATCTCGTGGTAAGTTTCTCTCCGTTCTCTTGCATCACAGTATCGACTTCAACTCTTACACGTTCCTGCGTCATCAATAATAATTAAAGTGTATTTCTTAATATTTTGTTTTTTATATGCATAGATACACAGGGTGTCTCATAATTCGCGGATCAACCGTCGTGTGCATATAAAGGATGTCAAAGTGAGTAGAAAAATTCTTTATCATTTTATGATTTTCCTAATAATTATTGAAATATTCATTAAAAAAGATCGGTCAATCCGCACCTTATATAAGCGCGCGACGAAAAGAGACGTCCTACAGTAATGCGATATTAGGTGAAATGATGAGAGGAGTAAAATGGTAAAGGACTTTCCTATTCACTTTAACATACTTTATATGTACACGACGGGTGATCCGCAAATTATGGGACACCCTGTATATGCAAATATATTTTTAATAAATTAATTTTTAATAAATTTAAAATATATTGCAGAAAAAACTTAATATCTAATTTAAAATATTTAAATAACAATAGCAATTAAAATAATATATTGCAATATACTAAAAAAAGGTACCTGGACATCTTTGTGTTCAGCTAATAATAATAAAGCATATGTCATACTCATCGCTGTAGTATCGTGACCCTGTAATCATCGTCATATGCATATCATACATCTTTACAAGTATTTAAATGGTGTACAAAAAAACTTAAAAAAAGATTACATCAGTTACATCATAGACATAGTATATCTAGACCGCAAACGTTTGTCTTTATTTAAGGAGTGAGGATAAAGGTCATGTAGAAAAAGATACCCTCTGTTTCGTGCTCCTTGCGTCTTTCTCACTCGCATGTAACATAGCTCTCTCTTTCGCTATGCTACATGCGAGCGAGAGAGAACGCACGAAACAGAATTTATCCTTTATCCATTATCCAGCAATCTCCTCCTTAGCACTCGGTCTAGATATATTATGTCTATGAAATACATACTCCAAACATAAAAGTATCGACTTCTTCTTTGATGTCTAAATCAGTCAAAAAATGATCTCGAGATGCCGCTATTAAGAGATCCAACATGGCTAGCCGTTTTTTTTTAACTAGAAATAAAAAAGTACATTAGCGCATTAAACTCGTTTTTGCCTGGCGCGCGTTAATTATATAACATTGTGTGTTATATAACTTGTTTAAAATACAGATTTTTTCTTAGAAATAATAATAATATAATTTTACGGCAGACAAATGTTGCATTATTACAAGTAATTATGCATTTAGTATAAATATTACAGGCATAATTTATTATTCGATTGAGTAATCAAACTTAAGAATTAGCTCCGATCTTCTACGTACTTCCAAATGCTTTGACATCATCGGTCTCTTTGTCATTTTCAAGATTTTTTAAATATCGACCATTGGTGCGTTCGTGATAAAGTTTTCTTTCAGCAATGATCTACACACGAGTATGATATTAATTTTTTTAAATAATTTTTTATATTAAATAATAATAACATATTGTATTATAACATAAATATTAATAGCATAATATATTATTAATATTTATGATTAATTGTAATTTTGTGGTATAAAGATTACAATATTTATTGTAAATTTATATAAAAAATAGAGTTTAACGGATTTAAAATAACATAATTTATAACATACTTTTTCCGTAAATCCATGCAATATTTTCAAGATCCTTTTTTGTTTTCTCCCATGGGATGATAATGAGAATAAGAAATCGTTATAGAACCAGGGTCTCAATCCTCTAAAATAATTAAATAAAACTATATAATTTCAACAATGATATAATTTTGTAAAAATTTTATCAAAGTTATTATTATAAATCTGATAATAATCTTTGAGAAATCTCATAAATAGTAAATAATGTAGATAAAAGAATTAATTTCAAACTATATATGTTATAAAAAAAAATTTGAAATCTTTTAAAAACATTATTTTTTTGATAAAAAATAATTTCTCTTCAGATTTTATTGCACAATGTATTTTACTTAATATTTTAATAATCTTACAATATCTTTAACATTTTAAAGATAACAAACAATTTTTATTTTAAAATAAAACATTCACGGAGTTTGTATAATAGATTTTGATTCCTAATTGTTGCTTTAAACGAATCAATGTCTCAAGGCAATTATTCATTTTTACATGATTATTCAGTATTCAATTTGTGATTCAAAATATATATAAAAAACATAAGTCACAATCATGAGGATTATAAATATATCACACAATTATTTGCTTTATCTATAAATTACCTATAAAGTATTAATTCGATTATGTCGTGAACCGCATTTCGATATTGCTGAGACTCGCTGACATTTTGCAGAGAGATGCCCATGGCTGTTTCTGCAAGTGCATTTATTATATGTTTTAATGTATGTAAAACCGGATATAATTAGTCGAATATAATTAGATATTTCATAAGTAGCTTTAGTATAAAAAATCGGATATCTATCTTTTCTGCAGCATCGATAACTTGTATGGGAACAAATTATTATATTCTTCTATTATCTTATATTAATGTATGATATCATTTAGATGAAATCTCCATACATGATTTGGATATTAAGAATTTTATAGAATTTTATAGAATTTTATAGAAAACTTACCGCATATGGCGTTTAACGTGTGTTCACTGACAAATGGTATTAAATCTTTTACAACTATCCCTCCGGTATCTTTTAAAGATTTTGCCATACAATCGCCCTCCTTGATTAAGATATTAGCAAATTGATTTAATACATTGGAATGAAATGCAGATGTTAATATTTTTCGTCGTGCATGCCACTTGGCGCCTAAAACATACGCAAAAAATATAGCAAATTGTGCGATTAAATTCAAATAATATTATATAAGATTATTCTCTTTCAATTTCATTTTTGAGCAATTCTTAAATAATATTATTATTTTAAATTTAAGTTTTTTATATCGCACAAAACTTTTATAATTTTCTAAATTTTCTCATAAAATTTTTTGCGGTAAAAAGAGTTGCAGATATAAACTTGAATTTAATTATTATTTTGTAATTAAAATCTTATGGAGCAGTGAAAAATAAAGTATAATTTATTAAAAAATTTGTTACGTGATAGTGTCCGATTTAATTAAAAATCATAAATACAAATCTTTTTTATTTAAAACATTTATTATTTTTATTTACTGAAGAATATATATATATATATATATATATATATATATATATATATCACAGCGTAATCATCTCTTAACATGATTTTACTTGCGAATTTCTTTCAAATTTATTATTTTTTACAAGGAAAATAAGTTATGTAAGGATTCATTGTTAAAAATAATATTCAAGTCTAATTCTATGACATTTTATTTGTTGTGATAAAAACAAATTAAAAACAAATTGTAATAGTAAAATATGTACGCTTTTAAATTAATAGCATTACATTACCTGTGCTAGTGAAAAGACCTGTGCCGAGCCAAGGAAGAAAGAAATTATATAGTTGACTTTTCTTGGTGTATTTAGTGCTGCTTAATATCGTCTAAAATTATCGAAAATATGTTAAGAGAGAAAAATTAATTTATATTATATCACTCAATTTTTTAAATGCACAAATAATTTATTTTAGTCGCGTTTATTATTTAATCTCGATCGAATATATCCATGTTTTCTCTATTTATCTTTTTAAGATATCTTTTTTTACAAGCAAATATACAGGGTGTCTTAGACCACCCGTACACCCTTTTTTTCAAAAACTAAGCATTTTAGAGAAAAATGTTTTGAACAAAAATTGTATGGTTTTGAGGGGAACGTAAGATAGTGTCATTGGTTTGATCTTGGATGGCATCGTTAAGGTCAAGTCAAAGACACCTTTAATTTCTTAAATGGAATTCCCTATTTTTTATTGAATATTCTTATAACTTATATCCAAAGTTTTTCAAAACACTATAATAAAGTATTTTTTAATTAAGAATTTTTTGAGTTATTTTGTACCTTAATCTGACATATTTTAGTATAAAATATAAAATATCTCGAAAATTATTTAGTGTTTGATAATTGTATTGTAATACTTTTATGTACAGAATAATAAGATGAATCAAATGGTGTAAAGAAAAAATAAATAATTGTTATAAAATATATATTGCAAATAATTGCATACTTTTTTTAAAAAACAATTATTTTTTGTACACCATTATCGAAAACTAAATAATTTTCGAAATATTTTATATTTTATATTAAAATATGTCAGATTAAGATACAAAATAACTCAAAAAAATTCTTAATAAAAAAATAATTTATTATAGTGTTTTGAAAAGCTTTCGAGATAAGCTACAAGAATATACAATAAAAAATGGGGGTTTCTATCTAAAAAATTAAAGGTGTCCTTGACTTGACCTTAACGATGCCATCCAAGATCAAACCAATGACATCATTTTATGTTCCCTTCAAAACTATACAATTTTTGTTCAAAATGTTTTTTTCTAAAATGCTTAGTTTTTGAAAGAAAAGAGGTGTACGGGTGGTCTAGGACACCCTGTATTTTTGTGAAATGCAAGATTCGTAAATCAAATTAAATTGTAATGTCTATAAACAATTAAATTTTTTTTTATCACCTTTAGATCATCTGGATGACGAATAGACACACCATATGTGAAGAAAATCCATATTTTAAAAATAGGGTAATACTTATCAGATACACTACACTTTAGTTTCCATAGTTCCTCTGAAAAATATATTATAAATATTGATACAAATATTTTGATAGTATTAATTTTACCGCATAAATGACAGATTATTTAATAATTATTGTAAATAGATTAAACATTTTATATTTGCCTGCTGAAATATATGATTGAAATGCATTGCCAGCAATTGGAACGCCCAGCGGTCCCGGTATAAGATTAATGAGTCGTCCGTTTCTTCCATAATGTACGTAATAATAATATGTCAATAAAATAAACATAAATAATAACACTATCGTGATAAACATCGTTTCTTGTCGTGATATTCTTGAGCACTTATTTAAGCTTGTTTTTCTTCACCTTATTATTTTATTGATTCTTGAATATACATTGCTTTTTTGTACTTTATTTAATTGTTAAAAGTCTCCGTAATAATATAATACAACTTAATCAGATTATAACAATTGAACCGAGCTAACAACTTGCGGTATTCGAGAAAACTTATGTAAAAATAATGCGTTAGATTCAGTTATGGCCGCTCGATGTGCTCGTTACTTCTCTTTTTACAATATAAAAGTAGATAAATTTTCGGTAATAGGTCTCAATGAATTGCATGTCTTGCATTTAATCGCGATTTTAAGAGAGCGCGCAATGGCTTATGATATGCTGATTTTGCGTTGTGCTTCTTTTGACTTTTGTAGATCGTAATTATATTATTGAATTTCGAACGCAGTCTAATTCATTCTCACTTTGTTTTAATATACTTTCCATCTTCTCATCTTTCATATCTTCCGCAGAATTTTCACTCTTTATATATATATATATATCTTCCATCATGTTATTTTCATCGCTATATATATCTTTGCTCGAGATCTTTTCATCATCGTACCTATTTTAATAACAAAGCAACGATATGAATAAATCATATGATGTTCCATCAGTCAAAAGATCGTTTTTGTAAATACGTAGGTCGATCAAATATGAACGAGACTTTTTGAATTGGAGCAGGATTTTTTAACGTTCGATGTTGTAACTATAATGGGCTATTGGTGTTTAGACATGCTTTAAACTGCGCATTTGTGTCTAGACTTGTTCGTTTAATAGTAAGCACAATATTAATGAATAAAAGATGACTATTTCGATTGAGCAACGCATAATTATTAAATTTTTATGCACGAACCTGTTAAACCAGCTGAAATTTTGTGCAGATTATGCGCACAGTTCGGCAACAACACATTATCAAAGTTTCAAGTATACAAATGACATAAGTATTTTTTGTAAAGGTTGAAAAGAGAGTGCTAATTTATCTTATGCCCGTCGCGCGCAACCAAGGACAAGCATTACGTCGGACAGTATTCAACAAGTGCGATTTTAAAGACGACCGACGAATATTCGTAAAATTAGTAAAAGGATTGGCATAGTGGCATACTTATGGAAGTATGTAAACAATTATTGAAAATTGTAGAAGTGAGCAATGATTAACTTTTTTCTAGGTTAATTTAAGTTGGCGATTATCTAGCAAATATGATTAGAATCTTTTTTTTTAAGTTGTTAGTCGTGACAATGTATAATATTTTTTGCCGCCTTTTTCTTTTTCAATTGATTGATATTCTTGTATTTTTTGTCTTTGTAAAAGCTCTACGGTTTTTAATAAACTCGATGCTGTATTATTTATATATTTTTGCTACTTGGGAATGTATGTATTGTTCCAGCAGGTACGACATATAAAATTGAAAAGCGCATTATAAAATTACAAAATATAAAAATTTGCGAATTTAAGAGTTCTTTTGAGAAATAACATGAATATAATATTGTATTGTTAAAGTGTTAAAACTATTCAATTTATTTTACATTCAATAATATGTACTCTAATAATATATAATGTAAAATGTGACATGTTCAAAGATATAAACAGCAAAAAAGTGATTAACTACCTAATTTTACATCTTCCTGAACATTTCGCAATAGAAAAAACACGACGGGATATAAACGTAGCGATCCCTTTAATCATCTTTCTAAATATGATAAATTTTGCAACGATCTCATGGTAACTCTTCCTCTGTTCTCTTGCATCACAGAATCGATTTCAACTCTCACACGTTCCTGTGTCATAAATAATAATTAAAATGTATTTAATAATATTCTGATTTTTATATGTATAGATATATATGCAAGTAAATAAATTAATAAATATATTGCAACAAAAACTTAATATCTAATTTGAAATATTTGAATAAAAATTGCAATTTAAATAATATATTGCAAAATACTGAGAACAAGGTACCTGGACATCTGTGTGTTCAGCTAATAATAATAAAGCAAAAGTGATAGCCACCGCTGTAGTATCGTGACCCTGTAATCGTCATTATAAGCATAAGCATATTGTCATATCTTTAAAAGTATTTAGATGATGTGTAAAAACATAAAAAAAAATATAGATACATACTCCAAACATGAAGGTATCGATTTCTTCTCTGATGTCCAAATCAGTCAACAAATTGTCTCGAGATAGCGCTATTAAGAGATCCAACATCGCTAGCTGTTTCTTTTTAACTAGAAAAGAAAAAAAAACATTAGAGTCAATCTTGTTTTTGCATATCGCACTTTAATTATATAACATTGTTATTGTTTAAAATACAGATTTTTTATTAAAAATAATAATCATTTAATTTTACGACAAACATATGTTGCATTATTACATGTAATTATGTGTTTAGTATAAATATTACAAGTATAATTTAATATTTAATTGAGTAATCAAACTTAATTAGCTCTGATTTCTTACGTACTTTCAAATACTTCGACATCATCTATCTCCATATCTTTGGTATTTTCAAAGTTTTTCAAATATCGATGATTGGTGCGTTCGTGATAAAGTTTTCTTTTCGCAATGACCTACCACACGAGTACAATATTAAATTTTTAAAATGATTTTTTGTATTAAATAATAGCATATTATACTATACCATAAATATTAATAGCATAATAGATCATTAATATTTATGATAAATCACGTAAACTTGAGGTACGATGATTAAGAGATTTATTGTAATTTTATATGAAAGATAGAGATGAGAAAATTTAAACTAATATAATTTATAACGTACCTTTTCTGTAAATCCATGCAATATTTTCAAGATTTTCTTTTGTTTTCTCCCTTGTGGTGATAATGAGAATAAGAAATCGTTATAGAACCAGGGCCTGAATCCTCTAAATCATAATTAAATAAAACTATAATTAATAATGATATAATTTTGTAAAAGTCTTATAAAAGTCTCGCTATAAAATTTAATAGTAATATTTAAACAATCTCATTGATTGAAGAGACCATACATAAAAAATATATTCAAGATTATGTATATTATAGAAATTAAATTAAAGAATATAATTAATATTCTAACATTTAAGATATTTTTAACATTTTAAAGATTGCAAACAATTTTCATTTTAAAATAAAACATTTAATGGAGGTTGTACAATAAATTTTGATTTCTAATTGTCGCTTTAAACGAATCAACGTCTCAAGGCAATTGTTCATCCTTACATGACTATTCAGTGTTCAATTTGTGATACAAAATATATAAAAATAGAAAACATATCACAATCGTGAAGATTATAAATATGTCACACAATTATTTGCTTTATCTATAAATTACCTATAAAGTATTAATTCGATTATGTCGTGAGCCGCATTTCGATATTGCTGAGACTCGCTGACATTTTGCAGAGAGATGCCCATGGCTGTTTCTGCAAGTGCATTTATTGTATAAAATTATATGTGTAAGATTGGAGGTGACAGTCGAATATAACTAAACATTTTATAAGTAGCTTTAAGTATAAAAGATCAGATGTTATCTATCTTTTCTGCATCATCGATACTTTATATGGGAACAAATTATCTTTTTATCTTAATCTATAATATTATTTAGAATCCTGGTACATAATCTGGACAATAAAAACTTTACACAAAACTTACCGCATATGGCGTTTAACGTATGTTCACTAATAAATGGTACTAAATCTTTTACAACTATCCCACCGACATCTTTTAAAGATTTTGCCATATAATCGCCCTCGTTGATCAAAATATCAGTAAATTGATTTAATATATTGAAATGGAACGCAGATGTTAATATCTTTCGTCGTGTATGCCACTTGGCGCCTAAAACAAAACCAAAAAATAAAACAAATTGTGCGATTAAATTCAAATAATATTATATAAGATTATTCTCTTTCAATTTCATATTTTTTGAGCAATTCTTAAATAATATTAATATTTTAAATTTAAGTTTTTTATATCGCGCAAAACTTTTATAATTTTCTAAAATTTTTCATAAAATTTTTTGCCGTAGAAAGAGTTGCAGATATAAACTTGAATTTAATTATTATTTTGTAATTAAAATTTTATGGAGTGGCAGTCAAAAATAAACTACAATTCATTAAAAAATTTGTTACGTGATAGTGTCCGATTTAATTAAAAATCGTAAATACAAATCTTTTTTATTTGAAACATTTATTACTTTTATTCACTGGAGAATATATATATCACCGCGAAATCATCTCTTAACATGATTTTACTTGCGAATTTCTTTCAAATTTATTATTTCTTACAAGGAAAATAAGTTATATAAGAGTTCATCATTAAAAATAATATTCAAGTCTAATATTCTAACTACTTTATTTTATTTTTTGTGACGAAAACAATCTGAAAATAAATTGGAATAGTAAAATGTATATGCTTGTATATTAATGCCATTATATTACCTGTGCTGGTGAAAAGACCTGTGTAAAGCCAAGGAACAAGCTATATAGTTGACTTTTCTCGATGGATTTGGTGCTGCTTAATATCGTCTAAAATTATCAAAAATATTTTAAGAGAAAAAATTTAATTTATATTATTCATATTATATAACAATTTTTTAAATACACCAATAATTTATTAGTCGCGTCTCAAATTTCTAGTTAATCTCGATCGAGTATATCAATATTTTCTTTATTCATATTTTTAAGAAACATTTTATTATAAATAAAAATATTCTTGTGAATCGCAAGATTCCTAAATTTGACTAAATTGTAATATCTATTGTACAAGTAATTAAATATCTTTTATTACCTTTAGATCATCTAAATGATGGATAGACACAACATATGTAAAGAAAATCCATATTTTAAAAATAGGGTAATACTTATCAGAAAAGCTGTTTATCAGTTTTCATTGTTCCTCTGAAAAATTTTGATGGGATTAATTTTATCGTTATTTTAAGATATCTTAATTCAGATACATTGAAACTAAGGAATCAATAATTATGAAAATGATTTGTAAATGAATATTGCCGAGAGCAGAGTTAAGATATATAATCTTGCGGATGCTTTTGATAGATATACGTTCCAGAGCACAAGGTTTTATGAATTTAACTTTTACTTGTATGTGCGCATGAATGACGAATTGTCTGATAATTAATTTAAATAGATTAGAAATTTTATACTTGCCTGCTGAAGCATATAATTCAAATGCATCGTCAGAAATTAAAACGCCCAGTCCCGCTATAAGTTTGACGAGTCGCCCATAACATATATAATAATAATATACAATAAATAATATACAATAAAATAAACATGGATAATAACACTATAGCGATAAACATCATTTCTTGATGTGATATTCTTGACCGCTTAGTTATGCTTGTTCTTCTTTCTGTTTTGCTGATCCTTGAACACACGTTACAAAAACTTTTTTTTATTTTTATTGTTTATTTAATTATTAACAGTTTTATCTGTTAATTTGTTAAAAGTTTCTATACAAATAATATAACATAGATGTAATTAAATTTTAATAATTTAATCGGGCTAACAACTTGCGATATTGGGAAAACTTGTTTAAAAATAACGTGTTCATACTCATTGTGATATTATTAAATTTTTTTTAGATTTTGCAATAAAATGTTATAAAATTTTTATTTTATACAAATACTGCCGACTATTAAGAGCTGTATTTATAATGATTCTATTGAGAAACTCAGTTAAATCCTTGAAACGTGATATGATTTAATAGATGAAACTTGAGAATCAATCTGATTTTTGTTTGTAATCTCGATTCAATAGAAATATCGTATGAAGGAGACAGAAGGCAATCAAAAGCCGGCACGGTAATTTGTGCGCATATATATGTTCTGTTACAATCAAATTACATACATATTTTAACTAGTGATAGATATTACTAAGTGATATATATAATAATACTAAGTGATAGATACAATCATAAAAAGCGTACGCTTCTTACGGTTGTCTTTTTTCTTTTAATGTGAAATGAAAAAGATAAACTCTGAACTAGTGCAGCCAACTTAGCTATAAAAAACAGATCTAGTATTTTGAATCTCAAGACAAATTTTACATAATTGTTTTGTTTTTCAACTTGAATAGTTGAAATAGTACAATCTTAGTTGATTTTTAATCAAAATGTAACTATTAAGTGCACAAATTAATTCGATGCCTTTACCTTTAATCAATTATAACCTTGGTTTAAATTCAATTATCTTCTTGCTGTTTAGTGAGTTTTGAATTTGTTAGATTCTCGACAAGCAGGATATTAGACACTGCATTCTTTTTGCATTTCAACTGAAAAAAAATGCTGCCGAGGCTGCAAATATGATTTGGTCTGGTTTGGGTGATGGTGTTGTAACGCATAAAACTTGTAAAAAGTAGTATCAAAGATTTCGGATTGCTAATTTCTGTCTTACCGATAAAAAAATAAATTCGGTGCCTTTACCTACTTTAATCAATTATAATTTTGGTCGTTCCGACCTCCAGTCGGATGCCATTGTATTCACTTTGATTATTTTATGAAGTTATGTTGTCAGCTATTAAAGCATTTTAAAACTTAAGATTATCACTTGAAAACTCACTAAACAGCAAGAAGATATTTGAATTTAAACCAAAATTATAATTGATTAAAGTAGGTAAAGGCACCGAATTAATTTGCGCCCCTTATATCAACCGTCCGTATCTCAAGATATGAAACTCCAGTCTAAATACCTCACCTGATATGCTGTCAAAACGAGATTTGAAAAACAACTATAAATACGGATCTAAGAAATTCATCTGATGCAATGACCAATTATTGAAGCACTAATCAAATGTTTGTCAAAATGTAAAGTGTCAAAATGCAATTTGAATTGCAAGTATTTTCAAACAGATATGTGGCAATAAAACAAATTTTCGCCAACTAATGATAAAAATCTGAGGCTTCTATATTTATAGCTGTCGTAGGTAAATAGTTATTTTAGGAAAATAACTTTTGACTAGACAAATGCTATATGCCTGGTCAAATGATTTTCATCCGTTTATTTATGTGTTGAGATGCCATTTTCTTAGGCAAATGCTATTTTCCTAAGCAAATGTTATTTGAATGAACCGCTATTAGGCAAATAATATTCGTTATAATTATTAATAAGATAATTATTTAATACTTTCATCTCAAATATCGATAGAAAAGTGTACGCGTGGAGACAATGTGTTTCGCCCCTCCTACAGGAGGGTTCACTACCATTAAAATTAGATACATAGATTTGTGTTAAACCTCGCTTTGCATGAAAAGTTGTAAACCCATGTGAAACGATTTTACATATACTTATTTAATTATTTAATTTATTTAATTTATTTTAATTATTTATTTTAATTTCTCTATGATTGTATTTCATTGCAAACATATTCTAAAATATTGCAAAATGCAAAATAAATGAATGTTAAACTTGAATCTGTTACAATTTATTTGTTTCGCATAGCAGATACCTTCATAGTAATATTGATCGATCACTTTGATGAAGTTGAAACATGTAAATTTTTACTTGAATCATTTATGGCACTTTTAGTTCTCGCATTCATTATTCGTAAAAAGAATGTACTAATGAAATGCGTAGAGAAGAGCAAAACATATAATAACAATGCTATTGTAAATCTATACGATAATCATAATATCATAAAAAAGGCATCACATTTATAGAGCACTTTTTTCACTTATTATTTCGTCGTGCCTGAACGCGCAAAATCTCAGCCCTCTCATTCGTAAAATATAATTGCTTCCTGTTTGAAAACTATTACAGCCTCGACATTTTTGAATGAGGATTTTCGCCTAAAAATGTTCTAAGGAATCTGCCATAATATGTGCATACATAAATGGCAAAATATTATGTGTATATTATGATATGTGGATATATATTATGTGATAAATATATATATATATATATATATATATATATATATATATATACATATATACAAGGTTAGATCCGGCATGAACCGCATTACTCGTCATATGCAAGTAGAGCAGGCAAAACTGAGGAGGAAAATCCTGTACCATTTTTTTTATACTCAAAACCATACAACTTTTGTCTGAAACATTTTTGCTGAAAATGCTTCGTTGAAGAATTATCGAGGTGCGTTTTTAAAATAGAACACTTTGTGTGTGTATATATATATATATATATATATATATATATATATATATATATATATATAGTCACGTCCGCTCCTGTATATTTCGTCTCTGCGTGTCGTCTATGGCAATTTGCTGTACCGTCTCTAGGAGATGATTCTCTAACACGACGCTCAGGGAATTGTGCTGATAAATAACAGCGGACATCTTGTGTTTCGAACTGCCATCTTAGTCTTATGACGGATGTCAATCCGCGCGTTACGACTTTATTTTTGAAGACTGCTTCACCCGCGGTTTTTGAGCCGTGATTTTCCCGGCGGGTTCTTAGAGCGAATGCTGAGGCAAGCTTGGGGAGTTCTCTTAGAAGAATATCGGGGGTCCACGGTAGATACCTCCCCCCCCCCTTGTCCGAAAATTTTCTCCCTTATGAAGCGACAATATGGGATATTACTACAAACCAGGCGAGAAGCAAAGGAAAAATTTTGAAGTAACAAGATTTATCGGAGCCGATTGGGACTTGAATATTGGTGCTCGATAACCTGTAGCAGTAGCCCAGGGTAAAGCAGGAGACCAGTTTGGTTTTCTGGAGACGACGCTGGACGATATTCTTTTATGAAAATGAAGAGGATTCGACGGCAGTATTTTGCGGATTCCTGGAAGGTGTGTGATTGGGGCCTATACAAGTATGGTGCTCGGTATATAACCTGCAGCGACAGCTCAGGGTAAAGCAGAAAGTCATTGGGGTATCCTGGAGTCTACGCTTTGGAAGAAGAGGATAACGGTCAACCCACAAGCTTGTCTATTTTTGATTGTCGGGACGACAACTTGAAGAAGGGGGCAGTGTTACGTCCACCCCTGTATATTTTGTCTCTGCGGGTCTATGGCAGTTTGCTGTACCATCTCTAGGAGATTCTCTAACACGTCGCTAAGAAAGTTATGTTGATAAACAACAGCGGACATCTTGTATTTTGAGCCGCCATCTTAATCTTGGATGGATGTCAATCCGCGCGAACATATTTGCGATTTAAAGCGATATTATTTGTTCTCTACTCCTATTCAGTTTATATTGTTTTGTGTTGTATTAAAGTTCCTTTTGCTATAAATAATAAGTGTTATTATTTATCGAGTGCCAGTTCTGTCGTGTGCGATTCGATTTATATCGATTTCGATCTGCGGATGCAAAATATACAGAATGTCCCATAATTCGCAGATCATCTTTTGTGTCTATATAAAGTATGTTAAACTGGATAGGAAAGTCTTCTACTGTTTGCAATTTTCACGATAATTAATAAAAAATTAATTAAAAAAGATAGGCCAATCCGCGCCTTGTACAAGCGCGTGACGAGAAGAGACGTCCTATTGTAATGCGATACTAGGCACGCGGAAAAGCGGTGAGAGGAGTGTTCTACATGCTCGAACGTAGCCTTCGTAGAACATTCCTCACACTGCTTCGCCGCGCGCCAAGTATCACATTACAGTAGGATGTCTCTTCTCGCCGTGCGCTTGTGCAAAGTGCGGATTGGCCTATCTTTTTTAATTAATTTCTTATTAATTGTCGTGAAAATCGCAAAACGGTAGAAGACTTTCCTATCCAATTTAACAGCTTTATACGCACATGAGAGGTGATCCGCGAATTATGGGGCACCCTATATATACATATATCTATTTATCACTATACGTATATATATATATATATATATATATATATATATACGCACACATATACTACTGTATTCAAAAGTTTCGAGAAATTTTAATTTAAACTGCCCGTATTAATCTTATCGGCAAATTTTTTTGTTTATAGATTGATAGGACTGTCTCTGACATCTATGGCAAATTTCATGTATTACATTGAACGGTTCATAAATAAACGCTGTTTGTATAGGTGAAAAAATATTTGTCTAGTGATTTTTAGTAAAATGACAACAAATATTGAGCAAAGAATTTGCATTAAATTTTGTGTTTGGAACGAATTTTCATGTGCCCGAAATGTGGAAATGATGCGAAATTGTTTTGACGATGAGTCACATGATGACGATTGTGTCACAAGCAAGGATTTACGATTGGTTTAAAATGTTCAAAAAAGGCAGAGAATCTGTTGAAGATGACCCACGTTCTGGAAGACCTTCCATTTCAATTGATAATGAACACATCGAAAAAATCAGGAATTTTGTGTTAAGTAATCGATGATTAACAAGTTGTTAACAAATCATTAACAAACAGAATTTCTTACCTTTAAATTTATTATTTAAAATTTGTAATCTTTAAATCATCTGAATGACGGATAGATAAACCATACGTGAAGAAAACCTTTAAAAGACCCATTAATAAGTTAATATTTATCAGACAAACTACGCTTCAGTGTTCTTCTGAAAAATATATTATAAATATCAATACAAAAATTTTGGTGGGATTAATTTTATCGTTATTTTATTGTATCTTGATTCAGATACATTAAAAATAGAGAATTAATAAATGATTTGTAAATTATATATTGGGTGGAGTTCCGAATAGGGCTTACCTCCAATTTTAATGAAACTTCAAATATGTTGTAAAGATAAGATTGCTGATTAATATTTACTTTGTTTTATTTGGCGGTTTTGTATAATTTTTGAGATATTTAATGAAAAAGATGTACCAAATCATATGATTTTACATGGATTTGCAACTTTCTGGGCGAAGTGAGGTCCATTCCATATCGCCTTATACTTCAAACGCGAAACGGAGGTTTACAATTAAATGATTTCATATAGATTTGCAACTTTCTGAGTGAAGCGAGATTCAACCTATGTGTCTAGTTTTTTGATAGTGGAGCCCCTTGTAGGGGGAGAGAGGCGGAACATACTGCTTTCACGCATATAATTTTAAATGCGAAGCGAGGTTCCACTTGGGTTAACTTTCCACACTAAACGAGATTTCACAAAAAGACTTTTCACAAAGTTTTGTCGAAATCGGAATTATGCTCTTTTTGGAACTCCAATTTATTTTTGTTAAATATTTCAAAATTTATACAAGACCGTCAAATAAGCAAAGTAAATATTAATCAGCAATCTCATCTTTACAACATATGTGAAGGTCAAGGTCATCGGCGAGATATTTGCTAAAGTAAATTATTATCGCAGTTATTATTATAGTTAATAATTATTTCCTCTTAAAAAATGACTTTTTCATAGAAGTCGCCAAAAATCCTTTTAGGAACTTTTATTTCAACATGAAAGGAAGTTTTTCACAAAGTTTCATCGAAATCGGAAGTATGCTCTTTTTAGAATTTTATCCTTAATATTGTCGAGAGAATAGATAAGATGTATAATAAGATATATAATCTGCTTGCAGATACTTTTGATAGATATAAGTTCCAGAGCACAAGAGTTTATGAATTTAACTTTTGTTTGTAAGTGCACATGAACGGGCACATGACGGATCGTTTGATAATTAATGTAAATAGATTAGAAATTGTATATATGTCTGCTGAAACATATGATTGAAATGCATTGCCAGCAATTGGAGCGCCCAGTGGGCCCGATATAAAAATAATGAGTTGCCCGTTTCTTCCAATGTATGTAATAACAATGTTTAATTAATAAAATAAATAATAACACTATAGTAATAAATATCGTTTCTTGGCTTAATATTTTTGATAATTTTGTTTAATTAAACTTGTTTTTCTTTAACTTATTGGTTTACTGATCCTGGAACACATGTTACAAAAACATTCTTTGTCTATTAATTGTTTATTTAATTGTTAAAAGTTTCTATAAAAATAATATAATATACATGTAATAATCTCTGCCGAACGCGGCCAATGAGTCCGTCCTTTATAGCTGAATTGGTTACACTGGTTCAGAGTTTATCTTTCTTCTCCTAATGCGGAGATAAAAAGATAAACTCTGAACTAGTGCAGCCAATTCAACTATAAAAAACAGACCCAATATTTTAAATCTCAAGACGAATTTTACGTGAGTAATCGTTCCATTTTTTAATTGAATACAGTCATAGTTGATTTTTAATCAAATTGTAACTATTAAACCTCTGTATCTCAAAATATAAAACTCTAATATGAATATCTCATCTGATATGCTCGCAAGAGATTTGAGAAACAATTATAAATACCTAAGAGATTCACCTGATGCGACAATCAGTTATTGAAGCACTTATCAAATGTTTGTTAAGTGTCAAAATGAAATTGTAAATCTTTTCTAACAAATGTGAACAATTTTCGCGAACTGATGATAGAAATCTGAAGCGCCTATATTTATAGCCGTTTTCAGCTAATTGTGTTGGTTTTACCTGTTAGACATCATAGAGCATAGACAATTGCCTACGGGCGACACGAGAGAAGGAGGGATCAGATTTAAGAAACAGCAATACATGGTTTGCGCATGTGTGTAATGGTCTTTCCATTTCTGCTGCTGCTGCGTTACAAATCTGGTCATACGGGTTGGAGAGGAGAAGGCGTCGATCCGTCGAAGAGACTAATTTAAGAATAATTCATTAAGAATAATGAACAATTTAAACAATTGCAAAATGAAGAAAGTTTTATTCTTATTTGGAAATTGATGAAACAGTTTTCACTTATAGTGTCGAGAAAACACATGTTGAAAGATGAAAGTGACAAGATAAAAATAATTGTAAATTTAATAATAACTAGTTAAATATTATAAATATAAATTATAAATATTTAGGTAAATAGTTTTTGTAAAATTTTCATTTTTGTATTAATTTTTAAGTTTTAATTTTGCTAATAATTTTTTATTTTGTTTTTTATGTTTTGAATTATTGGATATATTTTTTTAAATATTGGAAATAAATAGATTTTATATGTATATGTAACATAAATTTTTATTTTGTTAGCGAAACTTTTAAATATTTTTATAAGAAATTAAAACAGCTATTGTGTACAATTGTTTTCGATTAAAATAACTGTATTATTTCTTATTGATTATTCCTTATGACACTATTTTAAATGCATATGTGTAATTTTTTATAATTGGCGCGTGTACTTGACGTTTTTTTTTTACTTTTTTTTAAAAAAGTAAGTTTTGAATGAAGACACGGATGTCTATTAGACTTTATAAGTTATTGCTTTCTCTCTATCCACTTTATGTATTATCAATAAAATAGACAATTAACGTTTAAAATAAATGTCAATTTTTGTTTGACATTATTTTCTAGCAGTTATAACAATTTTATAAACAGACTATTATTAGTTATCATGATCTCTCTTTGATAATGACGATGATTTTTATGCACTAAAAATAGAGCTGATTGAACAAGGAAAGATCTCTTTGACGTTTAAGATAATAGACACAATAATTAATTATAATTATGATAATAATATGTTATTATGCATTAAAAAATAGAACAAGATTTTTTTGACGAAATGTCCAAAGTTAATAAAAAACGATGACTCATTGTAATTATATGGCAATAATATATGTTTTTATGCATTAAAAATGAAATTATCTAAACAAGGACAAATTTCTTTAACAAAATAAAATTTAATGTTAATAGAATGATTCATTATCATTGCAAGAAATAAATAAATGCGCTACGCAACTTCAAAATCTTTATAAGGTGTTGTTGATGCAGTATAATATAATTTTATTCACATAACAAAAAGTATATTTATATTGTTTCTCTCATTCACTACTTATTTGTAAATTACAATAATTTTTTATAATTATTTACTTTAACGAACACCTCGCCAATGATCTTGATCTTCAAATATGTTATAAGAGTGAGCTGATTAATATTCACTTTGTTTTATTAAACGATCATGTATACATCAATATTTATAAAGAACCTATAAAATTCTTTTCTGAATTGTATCATCAGAAATTAGATTTGATCAGGTTAGATAAGAAATGTAATTAAGAAATGCATATAATAGCATATCAAATTTAGAAATATTTAGAAATATTAAAAAATTTACTATTTAGAAAAAGAATTTACTATTTAGAAATATTTCATATTGTGATAAATTTATATATATATATATATATTTGCATTTCTTTAGTTTATATTTAAATACATATGTTTATACGCATGGCATTAAGATATGTGAGACGCATGTTAGATAAACTATTAGATATTATTATTAATAAAGAACTAAGAATATTATGTTTATATTATATAAATCAACAAGAAGTCTTAATATAAGTCTTTACATAGATATGTAAAAAATAATTGCAAAATATATATTTATGTCATATTTTTATATGTGTATTTGATACACGCGTTATATATTTTGTGAAATATGATGGGTGTAATAGCAAGTTTTTTTTATTTAAATATACTAATATACATATACTATAAAAAATAATATACTGAAAAGAATGATATTCCTAAAAACTTGTCTTTATAAAAAAAAGTAAAAAAATCATGCCAAGTGGACCCGCCATGTAAAAAAAGTTATGCAAAAAGTGTGTTTTATTTTTAAATTACTGTAAAATGCTGCTCTACAAAATTGTTACTTTAACTCTATTTAAAACAATGTTATTTTAACAAAATAATACTGTTGTACAAAATAATTGTTTAACTTACCTTTCCTTTAGTTATGAGAAAAAGTTACTCATGTCCTTAACAACATATGTCAAGGTTGAAGGCATCGGTGAAGTGTAATCTTTTATGCATATTTACCAAAAAGATAATGTAAAAAACTAAATTTAAAAAAATTTATATAAAAAATTTATATAAAAATTTATTTATATTATATATATTTATATAAAAATTTATTTATATAAAACATTTATATAAATAATTAAAAATTTAAAATTTAAACAAAAAATTATAAATTGTAAAACTTTTATTTATTTATCTTTCTTCATAATACGTACAGCAATTATTTATACAAATAAACTATCACTTTTCTTCTAATCATTTTTTATTTATTTTTATATGTGCGTCTCCTTATCGGAAAAAATTTATACGCAACACAATTATATAAATTATGCTCGTCCGCTTCAATTATTTTTAATAAATATGTCTTGCGATTTGTTAATGACATGTGTGCAAGATGTTTTGTAATAAGTATGCGTACTGTGGCAATCGCCGCAAAGAAACTAGCTCGGGAAAAATAGCAAAACATAGCAAAACAAGTAACACATCTTAAGGGGTAACAATGACAGAATCGTGGAGTTATCATTATCACTTCCTATATGGTATATGTACAAATAGTTTTTACTATGCCTTTTCCCTCGAAGCTCCAAATTTTACGTGATTTTTAGTACCGGGATACACAAGTGTGTCCGCGTCTCCTCGTCGTCATTCCTTACGAACGATCGCGAAAGATCATTCGTATATTTCGAAGATAGAGAACCGGTAAGATTATAGGAAAAAAATTATGCCAATTTTAAAAAATGGAAGGAAAAGACACCTCAATGAGCAGAACTAGATTGAACATCGCATTCGATCAAAGGTCATATATAGAGTCGAAAAGCCTATACTTTTACAATGTTAAGTCTTGACCTCTCAGAACTTGTAGCGCGGAAACAGCTTATAGAATCAAGTTGTGCCCACTGAGACATTTGTTCAGAGTGACAAAAACTACAACACATCCAAATATAAAACATTTTTATAATAAAATAATACAATAAGAAACTGGCCAACTGGGACGCGGAGCGTGGTAAATAAAGCACAATCATAATCTTGTAGAAATTCTTCTTTAATTAATCAAAATTTTCGGTTCTTGATTTGATCCATCTTCAGTCCAGTAATACGGATGTTACATGAATGATAGAAATTAATAAAATATGAATATTTTCATTAATGAAAACATTTTCATTAATTTCTTACATTGATATGATATCCGTGTTAATTCTAAAATTATCTGCGGATATCAACCAAATTTTCTTTACTGGACTGAAGATGAAATTTTCATTAATAAAAAGGTTTTCATTAATTTCTTATATTTATGTGATTAGTTTAAACGATTATTTGCGGCTGATTGGGATAAACTTTATATAAACCGGATGACACGGACGAATAATGATATCGAATTTCAACTGTATATCCTTTAAATAATTTATGGGCTCCAAGTAAAAATTGTGCACCAAAGAAGCAATCATAGCTTTCATCTCCAGCAGGCTGAATCGTTGACCTACAATTCGAAGTCTTATCAAAAACTATTCACACGAAGAGAAAAAAAAAATCGTGAGCAATTCACCTATGCAATTCCTCGATCCTGCGCTGAATGGTAGATAGGAAAAAGGATGACGATTTTGTATATTTTTGGGCAAAAATCTATCCGGATCAAATACTTCTGGATTTGGCCAAAAATTGGGGTCCCTATGAACTTGGAAGATATCAAGATATAAGATTGTTCCAGCTGGTACAACATATGAGGCTGAAAAGTGTATTATAAAATTGAAAAATATGTGAAATTGTTTTTTTGAAAAATAATATGATTATAATATTGCATTCTTAAAATGTTAAAGCAATTAATCTTATTTTACATTCGATGGTATATACTTTAATATATGCACAGGGGGTCCGAAAACTTTTGACACATCCAAAGTGTGAAGGTAGATTGAGTCAAACTGAGTGGAAAAGTCCTGTACCATTTTGCAAAATTTGCAATAGTTATTACGTTAATAATTAAAATATGTAAGCTAATGAGCACAATGGAAAACGATAGGCCGGTATTGGCAGGCATATACGATGAATTGAAACTTGTGTACGTTTCTTAGCAACGAAGGCATCAACTAAGCAAGAGGTGACTGCGTGACTCCATCTCTCGCTTAGATGATGCTTTCGTTACTAACAATAAGAAACGTACACAAGTAATTCGTCGTACATGCCGTTATATACCTGCCGTTATATACCGGCCTGCTTTGCGCTCACACGTATGTATGTGTGCGTGCGTGCGTGCGTGCGTGCGTGCGTGCGTGCGTGCGTGCGTGCGTGCGTGCGTGCGTGCGTGTGTGTGCATATAATTCGACGGTACTCAAAAAGAATAAAAAGAAATATATCCGCACGGAACACTCGACGGTTAACAAATTAAAAAGAAATACATAATCGTGAAAGACACTCACATTCAACGGCAGACAAATCACGCATACACGACTTAGACGCTAGACGGGCGAGAATCTATGCGAACGCCGAATTACGCCGTATTTAGAATCCGGAATCTTCAGAGAAACGATACATGCGGTATTAAACGCGCAATAATGTGTTAATCCGCGAAACCAATACTTAAGACGTTTCGGGGCTCGAATCGCTTGCTGACGTGCCGTGTCGCATCAAAATTAAGCTAATGACAACGCGATAAACATCAAAATTTCGAGCTTAACTCGAACGCGAAAATAACACGAAATTGCGGCTACGACGGTGGAACGATTGATTCCAACGTCGCGAACGCACGCGGCTATTATATAGCGAGATAACCTCACCGGCACGATGACTCTCGATTCCACGGAGCAGGGGCTATGCGTCGTCCTCTTGTCTTGGACTTGTCGCCAAGATCCCACACGGAATTCTCCTTCGTTTTTCCGGTAGCCGATTTCTCCACCCTCGTTTGTTAGCTCACGCTCGGCTCGATAATGATCTCACCAAATGTCTTACTAATACGAACGCCTGTGCCAGGCTGATCCGGAGTCAAACCATTAAGGTGCTCCTCTAAAAGTAAATAATTACCAAAAAATGGGTACATTAAATCTGTAACTTTAACATTAAATATCTCAAAAACTAGAAGAGACCGCCGATTTATAAAGAAATTATAAGGAATTTATAAGGAAAAGTTACTCAGGGTCATGTCCTTGACAACATATGTCAAGATCAAAGTCATCGGTGTGGTGTAACATAATATGCATATTTACCAAAGAGTAATAATGATTCTAATTTCAATAATAAAGTATTTGAATTTTATCCAAGCAAGTATCTAATATCTGGTTCTGATATAGATATGATTAGAAAATTACTACTATTAGATTAGAAAATTATTACTACCACAAAATTTTTAAGAATTAAACGCAATATTTTCAAACATATATAAAAAAGTGAGTTACAAGAAATACATATTATATAAGACGTTTCACATTAGCAGTATTGAAATGACACAAGAATGGATTATTTATTCAAACTCTAAGAGAATGATTTATTGCATACCTTGCTTATTATTTTCAAGAACAATAAATGTTTTCACAAGTGGTTTCAATGATTGGAAAAATTAATTTAAGCTGAATGAACATGAACGTTCTATTGACTATTGTACCAATGTAAATAATTTTATTTCAAGAAGTATTGTTTGTGATAAAATTGATGCAGCACTACATTAATATTTAAATCAGTGTGAATACTGGAAATCAATTCTTTATAGGGTTGTTGACGTAATTAAATTTCAAAACGAGTCAAGTCACGCCAAACAATTGTGCTATGAAGCTGTTAAAATGTATATTTTATTGTCTAATTTTTTTTTTCTACAAAAATAGTTATAATTTTTGAAAATCACATTTATTAGAAATAGAGAGAGAGAGAGAGAGAGAGAGAGAGAGAGAGAGAGAGAGAGAAAGATATGAACACTATAAAATTTTAGTCTTTTAATTTAACATGTTTTTGAAATGTTAACAAATTTAATGTAATAAGATATAAAGATATAAAGATTTGAAACAAAAATATGAGAGAAAAAAATATTACACACAAAAGTAACAATAAACAAAAAGAATCATAATATATTAAAAAGTTATTAACAAAAAAGTTTGAAATATACCAAAGTATATGCATGGACAGGTAGCACGCGCGCGCGCGCACATACACAGGGGAGGGTCCAAGGGGGCCTTTGGCCCCCCTCCAGCAACCGCCCCGCTGGCAGTGATGCCAGATTTGGGACGCGCATCACGCCAAACCGTGGTAGAAGGGATAACAAGCGCGAACTGCGTACATGTGAGCTCGGCGCTTCGGCTAACTTCGGATAACAGAAGAGGACAGATATACTGTTTTCTGTCTCTCTTCTTCTTATCGAGCGGGCAACGAAGAGCACGCTACTCGTCGTACTCGCGCTTCTTATTATGCGTTACATTTCAGCGTTATAATTAAATGATTTTTTTACAGCTTTCCTTAGTATTACATATTTAGAGAAAATAATGATATATATTTTGTAAAAAAAGAAATAAAAATATTGAAAATAAATAAATATATTTTTATAAAAAATATCGATGTATATTTTTACATAAAATAATAATAATAAATATATAATAATAATAAAATTAATAATATTAATAATAATAATAAATGATAATATTAATAATAATTAATATTAACGAGCTATTTTAATTAACAAGCTTTATATTAAAATATATATCGATCATTAAATTTGTTAACATTTCCGCATCATTTTCACAATTCGGGCACATAAAAATTCGTTCCAAACACAAAATTTAATGCAAATTCTTTGCTCAATATTTATTGACATTTTACTAAAATTCGCTAGACAATTTTTTTTTCACCTATACAAACAGCGTTTATTTATGAACCGTTCAACGTAATAACATGAAATTTGTCATAAATGTCAGAGACAGTCCTATCAATCTATAAAAAAAAATTTGCCGAAAGAGCAGTTTAATGCGAGCAGTTTGAATTAAAATTTCTCGAAACTTTTTAAACACAGTTATATATACCACTAAAAAAAGACTTGTGTGTTCCGCTTTTGTGTATCCATGTATTCCTATTATGTACATACTGGTGCACTTGACATATTGACGCGTTATAATGATCGATTTTACTTACCCTGTTTTCTGTTACACGCACGTTCCACACTTTGCGCGACTGCGAGAATTATTATATTTATAGAGATATATATGTTGCTGCATGAGATATCACCGCATGTATCAGATTACTACACATATACTATTATATTGATTTAGGGTAGGGCAAGTAGCGATGTGTGTGTAGGCAGGTTTAAATAGATAGATGTTAAGTTAGGATAAGTTAGGGTTAATGTAGTTGTAAGTTAGAGATGAGATTGATGTAAGCATTTTTTGCAAGAGTTGTAATCCCAAGATTTTGTAATCCCAAGAGGAATCAATAAATCTAAATCTAAATCTGCTACTATATTGACACTGAATATTACAGAGAGAGAATTGCACAATACTTCAACACAATCAAAAAGCAACCAAACTCTGAAAAACGAAAATAAGTATACATATATATAGAATACCTTTTTACTTATGGAATTTATAAGTTATATATGTACATTATAGCATAATATTGTTACTTAATGATGATAATAGAAATAGAGATAAAAAATTAAAAAAGCATAAAAAACACATCAAAATCTGAAATCTTTGATCAATCTATTAAACTTAATCTTTTAAAGAGATAAAAAGCAAAGAAAATATATTGTTATTTTGTAAGATGTTTAGTCATCTCTATCGTATTTTCAAATTTTTTCTTGTTCTTACTTTCTGCAACTCGTCAGCATGAAAGAGTTAGCATCAAAATTTCTTATAAGAGTTTTTTTTTAATACTTATAATTATTCAAAAATGCTAATATTTTATAATATAGAAACTAAAACTTTTATTTTGTTTATTGTCTCTTTAAAAGTAATTATAATAAATTAATATGATTTTTGTGTTTACAATGATATCAAACATGACATTATTAGGATTATTTTTAACTAGATATATAATAAAAATTTGTACGTATTAAAAATTATTTAAATTATTTGCGTTTGATCGTCATTTTAATCGCAAAAATTTCATTAATCCATTAGAATTATTTTTAAAAAGATAAAATAAAAAGTATAAAAATTTTAATGTTTGTATGGACAAGCTGTAATTGTTAAATGAGAAAAGCAATGCGTAATGAGAAAATCCTATGTTCGCTGAAGAAATAAAATGTTATTGTTAAGAGAAAACATATTCTTCTATATAAGTAATAAAGAGAGCTATTACCTATCACAAACACATTTATTTATTAAATCCGTGTTATTTATTTATAAAATCCATTTATTAAATTTTTATCTGCAAACAAAAGCAACCGCCATAGCAGTGATGCTTGCGCCAGTCTGCTTCTCTTTTTTAAATTTTACAAATATTTATTTTCTAATTTTATACAAAATATGCAACTTTCTCTATTTTGTTATTCTATGTTAAAAAATATATGTTTATATAATATAATGATACAATTTACAAATTTACAAATACATATATGCATCCTCTATATTTGCAGTAAAAATAATCTTTATGATTATTATGTTTAATTTTAAAAATGTCTTTAAAATGTCGTTAAAAATCTTTATGATTATATTTATCAATTTACAAATATTCATTAATTTACGAACCGAAAAGAAAATTCGGTAGATATTGTATTGGTTTATTATCAAATACGCATTTTGGCAGAACAACTAAATTATTTTGACATATAATGTAAAAATAAAATTTATAATTATTGCTGTACGAAAAAATCTGCTTTTTTATAAATATAGATAAACTTATAAATATAATTCAGACGATAAATACATTTATTGTCTGAACGTCAAAACAAAATATTTTATTTATATTACTTTATATAAGTTTGATGACATAAATATGAATAAAATATATCAAATCTTTTTTTTATTTAAATTAATAATTAGCTATAAGTAATAATTAAATGTCATAAAGATTATTTTTATAACAAATATGACAAATACATATAGAGTATATTATATAGATGTATTTATAATAGCAAAATAGAGAAAGACAAAATAACTTTAATGTATATTTTATGTATGCTTTATAGAATGAAAATGCATAAAGTAATTTATTTTTATGTAGAGAGGCGAAAAAACAGAAAGAATAAAAATCATACGAATAAAAGAATATAATAATGCGATTGAAAGAATATAATAATGAACTAATAGAGAACGAAAGAAAGAGAGAGAAAGATAGAGAGAGAGAGAGGGAGAAAAACCGGATGACGTAAGCTGTAAGCTGTAAGCGAATATGCGAGAAGCTGATGGCGTAATACATAGTAAGCGAACGATTAGAAAAAGAACAGAATGAGGATATGATCGAGACAAGAAAAATACAAAAAAGTAGTTAGTAAGATATTAGTGCGTATACATATATTATGTGCACGTACATATATATTGACGTATACTACATAGACGTATACTACTCTATATGCGACATGCGGAAGAGATAAGGATGGTATGAGAGTATCTCTCCTTTCACACAAACAGATTGTAACACTTATCACGATATTCGGCAACTAATTTATTGCTTTATTTTATGGCCCTTGCATAATAACAAGACTATAGGAATAAGGGAATAGCGATAGAATAGAAATAGTGATAGAAGTTATCGCCATTTGTTGCATAATGGCGAGAATAAAATAGGAATAAAAACCAATCAGAAATTGTGCAATCTGCCCTTCTATGTTTTGTCACATTGTCTTGTGTGTTACATTTTAATGAATATTTGTTTCAAATTAATTTGCAAGATGAAAAGCTTATGTTATTTATATATACGATGCAAAGTAGCTGTACTGTAGTGTTGTACACCGCATGGAAGGCTGAAAAGGGCAAGCGTTGGAAAAACCGATGGTGGTACGTCCCATAAATAGAAGACGAGCGGAATATGGGATTTTGCAACTCTATTTTCAGAGTTAAAAGAAGACCCGAATCTCTCTCCATACATTTTCTTTTATTTTCATGTTGTTGAAATCTTTTTGTGTTTTATTATGGAGATACAGACGAGCTCTATTAATATGCACGAGATTTATTAAAAGTTCATCATTGTGTTTCTGATTATTAATAACCCAAATAGCAAAATTCTAGCAGTATGCCAGCATTATGCCAGCAAATTCAATCATGACTTTACAGCAGATTCCGCTCTGTTTCTCATTAAACTTAACTTTTGGCAGCACGGCTTGTCGATACAATATAACAGAGAAAATGAAACAAAAATTATATGATGAATATTATTTGCTCTTACATTGTGACAACAGATATGTAAGAAATATCGAGTGAAGTCTGCCATATCAGATCTGACTGAAATGCGGCAGAAATCAAGTATGGCTTGCCGTTAGAACAAGGCAGAAACGCAGCAGAAAGCGAGCATAGCCTGCTGTCACGAAAATACAGTAAAGAAAACATACAGTAAAGAACACACCTGCAAAATGTAATTACTAATATAGATGCAATAAAAACTAAATATTAATAATTATAAATATTTATAAATAATTATAAATATTTATTTAATATTTAATTATATAAATTTAAATAAATGATTAATTTTTAAATAAATGAATAATTTATAAATTGTATAATTTGTATAAAAATTGAATTCTTATTTTGTTTCAAACAGTTAATTTTCTATTGATCTATTCGGTTTCCAAACTTTTAGTTTAATATTCTAAGGAGTACGTATATCCTTTATTAAAATTTAGAAATTAAGCTGATAAAAATAGATATTATGACTTCTGCACACAAGATATAACACTTGTTGCGTCGCCGCATTTTGTATGCAGGAGCTATTACACATTTTTAATCTTGTTCTAGCCGCAATTTTTATCTTTGCAATCTTTATATTTGCCTGTAACAGAAATTTAAATATGAGATAGATACATATAGCGGTAAACGAAAGAATTGTAACTTGATATAACAGATCTTAAAATTGATGCGATTCTGTTATTGTTTTATGACAACAGACCATGCTGTGTTTCTGCTGTGTATCTTTTGAGATGGCAGAGCATGCTTAATCTTTGCAGCATTTCTGCCATTATGCGGAGCTTAAATTGCAGATGGACTCGATTTCTTACAATATTCTGTCGATGTAGCATGATATGTCATGTTATGTTCAGTTTTTTTTTATTTCTATTGATTTATTGTGTCAATATGTAATGCTTAAAATTTAATGTTTTTATATTGAGAATTTCTGCTTAAATTTTGCAGCATTTTTTATATTATATCATGACACAGAGATTATTTGTTTTCTGTTGTATTTCTGTCAACATTAATTAAAACGGCAGATCATGCTCAATTGCTGCCGGAGATGTTAACATAATATGTAGTGCACAATTTGCAATACATCGTGATTTTACAGACTTGGCTATCTGAGAATATTAACATATTCATCCAATGTGTCAAATTGTTCTTGTTTTTCTTGAAAATTGATCATATAATCATGATCTTTCGAGTCTTTTCAGTTGATCATAGTCAAAACAAGTCAAAATATAACTTAAAGATATGATAGATTCGGAACATTCAAAACTAGATACGCGCGTCTCGACAAAAATCTGAACGCTGTGATTGGTTGGCTACAAGGCAATAGATACGGAATTCCAACTCGATGGAAATTTAATCGTTGTTGCCTGTTCCGTATTCCATTTTGCATTTGCATATGCATTCCCTAGTACTAGTACTAGTTCCCTAGACTTCAACACGTATTGGAGTTTTCTGTTTCTATCACTCTGCTATCGCTATCACTATCGTCTCGCATTGTGCAAGAGCCTTTACTCTTCTATATACAAATATTGCACGTACACACAAACATTAATTTTCATAAATATTATTCTTTTAAATTAATCTTCTAATTTAAATTTTAACAACTACATATTACTATTTTGTACAGTTTAATTGTTGGAATCGTTTTATTTTTAACATATAACTTGTAGAAAATTTATAATAATGAATAATGAAATAAAAATTGATAAAAAAACTGTAATTTTACAATTTTTGTTTTATTTTGGCATTAAATCGATTATTATCCCATCAAACATTGATGTGTGTACTTTAATTATGTAAAAACATTTGTAATTCTATACAGCCATTACGAAAATTAATAAGAAAAAAAATGCTTTTTGTTGGTAAGACAGATGATTCGTGCATCCCCTTTATCTCATCAATGCCCTTAGCTATAAAGCTTAGAAATTGTTTAATAATTTCACTTTTTGCGCATCCAAGCTATGTACATAATTGCTATGCGTGAGTTTTACGTGAAATCTAGATAAATGAAAAATAAAAAGTGAAAAGTAAAAAATGAAAAATTGAAAAGTTTTATGCGAGATGACATGATCGACCCTCTAGTATTTCTTACGTCCATATTCTAAACCCATATATATATAATATAATACTACTACATTACTAGAGCTCCATAAAGTTAGCTGGTCAACATTCACTTTTTTATAATTTTTTTTTACGGATTGTTTGTTGATCGTTTGTTGGTGATTGTTGGATTCCGATCTGAGATGAGTAAGGTATGCTCTGAGCCTTCTTCCTCAGTATCCTTTGGCGACTGCGTAGTATGTGCTAAATCGAACTGTTTAAACTGATCTTCTTCCCTTTCGATTCTATTAATAATATTTAGTGTGTTTTTGTATTATTAACTATCCTTCTCATTTTTCATTTTTATTGGAAGTGAATTTACTTAACATGTAGGAGGCTAAAGCCTCCTGCGTTTCTGACCTGGGAGGAAACGATCAACGAAGTCGTCTTTTGGTGCCCCTGGATGAATGGACATTCTTTGAGAAACCAACTAAGAGTAGAACTAGATAAGGGGAGCTATTACGGTTCTTAAAACGAGGTGAAAATTACAAAAGTGAACAGATTTATTAGATTTCAACAAATTAAATTGTAAATATTCTAATAAATTTCCTCACTTTTGTATTTTTTACTTTGTTTCAAAAATCGTAATAACCCTCCTAGATCTCCTTTGCGAGAAGATCAAAATAAGAAATCGGCCAAAGATCCTCTTAAGATCAAGGTAATGCTAATGTTACTAGTGATTTTGAAATGCCTAACAAACAAAGAAAGCGCGGGATCAGAAAGAGGTCTGAAATTAACCATAATAACAATAACAATTCAAAAAATTTGAAGTCTTCACGCTCCTCTCCCCCCTTGTTCGAGCCCGCTTTATATCCTCAGTTTATTCTAATATTTTTTATGATGACGATGACTCGATGAATGTCATTCCCCTGATGAAAACGAAGAATTTGAAAAAGATCTCTCTCCTGCGGTTTCCTGCTATCGCTCTTTAGAATCCATTGCGCATGTTCATACAAGCTTGCCGGCAACGCTGACAAAGCAATCCGTATCAAATAACAACAAAGACGTATTTGCGCACATAATAGATTATGATAATGCGCAAGAACATGATAACAACAAAACCTTCGAATCGATGTCGATTTTGAAAGACATTATCCCTCCTCCTAGTTCTAAAAAAAATAACAAAGATGTAAATAGATATATCGACATAAGGACCTCCTTCTCTACATTTCCAACCTGACGATCCCAACAACGGTAGTCCTCTCCATCCAGATTCCAGATGATGATCGCCTTATCAATGGTTTGATCAAAAAAGATATTCGCGAAATAAAAAAAATAGATAAAAATAAATTCCTCGTAGAATTTAACACTCCGGATGCTGTCAATAACTGTTATTAATCATCATGCATTTAAAGAAAAACACCTTACGACTTTTATTTCTTCGTATCATCGAATCATGCGCGTTGGGATCATTAGAGATATACCCACGATGGCAAGAATTCTTTCTATACAACGTCTCAATCGGAAAATTAAAATCGAGGGTGAAGTAAAATTTGTGCCTTCCAAAACGGTACTTGTAAAATTTGAGGGGCAACTGCTTCCACCAATAGTCTCCCTTTTTAAAATTAGACTTCCTGTTCATCCGTATATACCACGAATTTAATTATGCTATAATTGTTATCGTTTCGGTCATATTAGCATTATATGTTTTATCAGTATTATGTAATTGTAAAGGAAGAGCTAGATGTCTAGATGCGTTGTGGCGAGACAAAACATGTTTTTAACGAGGAATGCCCGCGATCCCAACAATCCCCCATATGTTGTAACTGTGGGGCGAACACCTTCCCACCATCGCTAATTGCCCATCATATCTCAAACAAAAACAAATGAACACCCTCGCCTCCGTGGATAACATCTCTTTGTTAGAAGCCTGAGAAAGAGTCGGTAAGCCCTTGCAAGCAGTCGATAAACAGTTTTCTTAACGAGAGTTTCCCTAAACTATCAAACTAGTAGTTTAAGCCGATCGCACACACTTTCCGTAACCGTAACGTAGGGATTCGACCAATCGCATTGCTTAATTCGGCTGTCGCGTTATTATAGACAGCCGAATTAAGCAATGCGATTGGTCGAATCCTTTAACTTCTGCACTATAATGTTTTCGCCCGCATGAGCTTTGATTAGCAACATGCAATATTAGGGCAGATTCACACACTTGGCAGAAAGACAGAAAGCAGAAAAGAAGAAACCAATTAGAACTCGCGCTGATTGTAAGCGATATAACAGAATATCATTCCGTTGTACAGCTTACTACCAGCGCGAGTTCTGATTGATTGCTGCTTTTCTGCTTTCTGTTTTTCTGCCAAGGTATGAATTTGCCCTTACATATATGACTAAAGCGGGGAGCACACACTTTTGCATAAGCGCATAACAATAAACATAAGGAAATTGATTGGTTCATTTTCTTATGCATACATTTGTGGACCAATCAATTTCTTTATGTTTATGGTTATGCGCTTATGCAAAAGTGTGTGCTCCCCGCTTAAACCGTGGGTCTGTTCGTTTTAGCTGAACTGGCTGCACTAGTTCAGAATTTATCTTTTTCTCTCCATATTGGAAACAGACCCCGTATCATAAGACGGCAATTTGTGACTGGTTCATCATTATTTTCGCTATAGTTCTTTTCTTTCGATCGACCAATCGGAGCAAATGCTTCTGTTTTCCGATTGGCCGGTCAAATTCAGGAGAGTTTGTTTTATTGCAATCTATATGTTTTATTATCGATGGTGCGTTCAGATTCTGCCGCCTCGGACGCCAATATCGAGGCAGCCGCACTGACGGTTTAAATTCAAAAAAGTAACGGGTAATGGCATGTTTTTACTGAAGTCGTCTTGTGACGACAGTGATGCGTGTGAATTTCCCTCGTGCAATAAGAAGTTGATATTTTGTAAGAATTAAGGTACGCATCTGATTTACAACATTTGTGTATTGGTCTTATCAATTGACGATGTTATTCCTTTCCACAGAGAAGATAATAACGTCGGAGTACGATGGACGATCAACACGAGTGGAGGCCAATCGTGCAGAAAATGATCATGGAGCTTGAGCAAGCGCTTGATGAGCTGCAAAAGACTTGGGAAGACATAGGTTGCTCCAGAGAAACGCGGGAAATGTATTACGATCAGGCGCACAATCACATAAAGGATCTGTTGAACGAAATGGTGGCCGAGTCGCAGACTAAGAAGCAGCTATTGCTGGAGAGTATAAAGGACCTGTTGAAGCGGACAACAATATTGTATACGGAGCTGCATCTTGACACAGAAACAAAGAGCTACGATCATATCCCTTTGAGTAAGGTGGAACAGATGCTTCGAAGCGAGTTGCAAGATCTGGAACACATAAAGAAGGAACGTATGATGATTCTGAAAGAATTGTTAAATAAAGAACACGATATTTGCGAGAAGCTCGGTGTCAAGAAGTTGAACATCGTCACTGATGTTGTGCCCACTGAACAGGAACTTGAGAGTTTTAAATTATATCTGCAAAAGCAGGAGAATGAGAAGATACGTTTGGAGAATGTTTTTACAGATATACGTCGTTCTATAATTAAGATGATGGACGACTTGGACATATCCCCATCTTCGCCATTTCAACAATTAATTTGCGAGAATCCAGAAGAGTTTGTGCTCAGTGCGAACAATATGGCAAAATTGAGGGAGTTTAGAGATGACTTGAAAACACAAGTGGAAGAGACGAAATGTCATGTGGAGAAAATGAAGGAAGATTTGTTAGCGTTATGGAAATATCTCGATGAGCCTGCTGATGTTTGTCAATTGTTCCTCGAAAGATATTCCGATTATAGCACTGGCACTATAAACGCGCTCAGTGCGGAGATCAAACGTTGTAAGGAGAGCAGAAAGGAGAACATATTCAAATATGTCACGCAGATAAGATTAGAATTGATGAACTTGTGGAATTTATGCAAATATTGCGAAGCAGAAAAGAACACGTTTGCACCATTTCATTCTAATACGTTTACGGAGGATCTATTGACATTACACGAGCTAGAAGTGGAAAGACTGCGCAGATTTTATAACGACAATCGAACGATATTTGATCTTCTAGAGCAGCGCGAGAATCTTTTAATGAAGATAAAGGAATTGCTTCAGCGTGCAAATAATCCGGATCGCTATCACAATCGCGGCGGTCAATTGTTGATGGAGGAGAAAGAGCGCAAGGTGATACAAAAGAAATTACCCAAAATAGAGGCGGAATTACAGCGGTTGGTGAATGAATATGAAAGCAAGCACAACCAGATGTTCACCATTTATGGCATGTCGTTGGAAAGTGTATTAGCGGAAACTTTGGAGACTATCAATCATGAGAAGGAGACGATGAAGAAGGCGAGAAAGGAGGCGAAAGACAAATCTATCAAGAAGTCGCCTCTGAACAGTTCGAAGAGGACGCCGGGTCTATCTCATCTCAGCGTTCACCGAGGTCCTACCCCGCTGTCGAAACGCAAGCTGTTCAGTCCGTCCCCCAACACGTCGATAAAGCGCAGAAATAAAAACGGCGACAAAAATAAACCCACTGTCAGCGGGTCCAAGATTAGAAGAAGCAGAGGAATTCCGAAGATTGTTGTTCAGAAGACGCATCGATCCTCCAAAGGCGGACAGAACAGAAAGGAATCGTTATCCCCCGTCAACAGTATCGTAGATACTACATATAATCAATTTCAGGGCCACATGACGGACAGGGAGGAATTGCACAGCTCGATGCTGCCGGAACAGATACTGAGGAATTCTAGTAAAGCCAATTTCAACAAGACACCGATAGTACGAACGCCCATGAAACCGTTGAGGAAGAATCTCTCCGCTGCCACGACGCCGGTCGCACGTGGTTCCGCACGTAAAGCACCGCACAGTCCTAGAATCAATAGTACACCAAAATTAGCGACGGCCCCGAGTAATTTGCCCTTCATTTTCTAAGCGAGAGAACGAGAAATGAGGAACTTTTGATAATATATAACGACGAAATAAATGTTCTTATCTGCGAGAATGACTGCAAACATTAATTTAACGAAGTTACACAAATGTTTCAAGATTTCTGCTTCTGATAGATTTCTATCATATGTGGTAACAGTACAAATGCGCGAGATTCGATACACATCACTGCTTGGTAACATTGAAACAACGCAAGAATTGTATTTGATGTAACCAACCATATGCAATCGATAGCTTAACTTAATTATAATTTTTTTGTTATACTGCTAGATTTAAAAAAAAAAAGCACTTTATGATACCTTATTTCCACTGAACAGGAGTGTAGCTTGATGCAATCGTTATATGTAGCTAGTAGTGAAGTGTAGATTAAAAGTTTAGTATTATTGCATATGTCAAATAAGTCAGTGTACAAGCATTTTTCTCTGTGAAAGTTTTATCGCTTGAATTAAATAATGTTTTAAATAAGGTTTAAATAAGATAACTTTTGTACACACTCTATATGAAGAAAAAAAAAGATGTCAAACTCTCTTTACGCATGTACAATATTTTAAGTATTTTTTCGGAATATATAAAATTGCGCTTTAATTTTTATCTTTGAGCATATCAAATATATTGTATTTAAAATATTGTATTTAAAAACATAATTTTACCAAAAAAAAAATTTTTTTCATTGGAAGTACAAAAGATTTGTATTCTAACGAGAAATCAGCTGTCACGATATTATTTATCGCATTAAGATAATGACAATTAAAATAAATAGTTATTAGTTTAGAAATAAAAGAAAAATATATATGTATAATCTACTTGTAAAAAAAATTAATTAAAAGTATTTTACAAAGATTTAGCTAAAAAAGAAAAATGGAGTAGGATAAAAAACTATTTTCTGCGATACTTTTTTTACTACAAGATGATTATAATTATAACTTTTTATTATAAGATATATCTCTCTCATTACAATATAGTAAAATGTTTTCATACACAACTATCAAAAATAATAATTATTCGTTTTAATATAAACTAATAATAAATACGAATAATTAATATAAATAATATATATTTATAGAAAATATTAAAGAGAAAATTAGAAAATTATAGAAAATAATATATATTTATAATTTATTTTTTTTTTTTGTAATTGTTTACTTTCTCATGACAGAATATCGATTGTAGATAAAATTCATGGTGCCCTCTAGAGTTTGATGCGAGATTTGAGGAAAGGCTGAATCATTAGATTGGAGATTGGATTGAGACTTAATTTAGGCCACCATACGATTTAACACATCGCTAATTGCGAGATGGAAATATAAGGACAATTTCTGCTTATAATTCTCGCATCCTATATAACAAACTAGCTTGTTATATAATTGATTCTTGAGAAAGAGGTAGAAAGCTCACAAAATGGGAGACATAAAATCCTTCTTCCATCAGTGGTGTGCGAAAAATAGCAAAGAACCACAATTTGATGTTAGACAAACAGGTAAGGAAAAATAGAGTGAGGCAAAAAAATATTTTTCTGCAATATTTTACTATAATTATAACTTTATAGGCTGATTTCAGAAATACTTATCTACAAACTTTAGGGATGAGTTTTTCGCACAAAGATAAGAAAAAAATGTCACATAAACATATGTCCAAAAATACCTGGTTTACGAGTTATAATTGAAAGATTTCAATGACAAAATATATCTACAATGATACATGACTAATGTAATCATCTTCAGTTCAATTATTTATCTATTCTTAATTCACAACAAATACTTAAAATCCTTTACCTGCTTCTCAATGCACGCATAGATACATTGGATCTAGACTGTCGCATCTTTTAAAAGAATGACTTTCCATGACAGTTGCGAATGTTTTCGCAGGCATCTATAAAATATTTTGATGAAGCGTTTCTTCATTTACAATTTTATTTGCATAAACTAGGACTGTTAAGAATCTCCACAGATAAAAATATAATGGACTTAGGTCAGGCCATGGTACTGAGTTGAATGTAATCTTTCATATATAACTCATAAATTCATCAAAAAAGACATTATCGAGCATATATGTATAGGACATTCTTTTCTTTACATATGGAGAACTCACCCATAAAACTTTGTACAAGTATTTATGAATCACTGATAATATTTTTTTCTCGTTAAAATATGTTCACACGCACACGCATGTCAAAAATCATATAATTATCTGTTTTAATATAAACTAATGTTATCAGCAGCAATCGTATACTAGATTGTCTCTTCGATCTTATTGAGGGATTGTACATGTGGTATACATTTCTGTAATTTATACAGGTCCGAAGCACAGGCAACGCTTCCTCTGCGAATTGCGAGTACCCGGGTTCGACTATGTCGGTGCGGGTAACTCGACCAACAAGAAGGACGCGCAGGGGAACGCCGCCAAGGATTACGTCAATTACCTAGTACGTACAAACCGTGTAAATTCGAACGACGTGCCGAGGGATAACGCGACATTGTCGGGCGCGATGACGCCGGATCATGGCTTCAAGCCGGAAATCTCGACGCCGGTGAAATCGGTGTTCCAAGGTGGCATGGGTCCCAATGACATCGGCCAAGCGTACAGGCCTTACAATGAGCACGGCCAGAATAGTTATACGTACATGGATAGATTGGCCGATCAAAAGAGAGTGGAGGATGCCGAGGACGTTGACGTAAACTCCGGAATACACGGAAACTGGACGATAGAAAACGCCAAATCTAAGCTTCATCAATTCATGCAAACAAACAAAATTAATGCCGATTACAAGTATACCCCGGTCGGTCCTGATCATACGAGGTATGGAGACGGAGTCATTTTCTAGCACATTGGATTGGCGTTATGATGCAGTGATTGTTCAATTTATATATATATATATATATATACACACACACATATATATTTATTATTTTCTAAACAATCGCTTGTCGATTGTTGTACCATTTGAACTTTAATAAGGCTATTTTGGAGTACATTGTTTGCTTACATCTAAAGCTGGTGCAAAAGAGTAATTTTGACTCTCTTGTACGCAGATGACGATGGCATTAAACCAAAACTTTTATTAAACTGATTTAATAATGGTTTTGGTGCGACTAAATAAAGAAACTTTTCAATGTACTCCAATGTGGTCGTCTCTAACATCTTCAAATGGTAAGTCACTGTTATTTTTGCAATTAATTGAGAGAATAAGTGGAATAAACAATAAACTTTGAAATGGATTTTTTATTTTGTAAGAAGGGAATTAATTGAACATTTTATACTAGCAATGCTTAATGAATTTTATAAAAAATTATTGATAAAAATATATATTAACTTCAAATACATAGTTTTATAATAAAATTTGCAAATTTATTTTTCAATTTATTCCAAAACATTATTGTAAAGCATTTTTTATTTGTAGAGTTTCGATTGTAGTACTGAATTATTTGAAGCATCTTATTAAAAATATTTATTTTATTCAATAATTTGTTATTTGTTGTTTTTTTACACTTGTTCCCTTAATTAAATGCATTGATGATACATTATTGTTACATAACACACATAGTTTATAATATTTATAATAAAAAATATATTTTCGGCAGGAGTTTTATGGCAGAGATGTCAATTTATGTAAAACAACTTGGACGAAGTATGTTAATTATTATTTGTTATAATTCTGGTTACATTAAAATCATTTAATGCTTCAACATGTTTTAGGTATAACTGGTCGTGAAACTGGATCAAATAAACAAACAGCATCTAAAAGCTGTGCTTTGTCTATTGTTCGTCAACTGTATCATTTAGGTGTTATTGAACCATTTAGTGGTACATTAAAAAAGAATAAAGATGCTGAACAGATGAAACCCTATCCTGTTAAAATTTCGCCAGAATTGGAAAGTCAGATCCAAGATGTCTTAATGAATTTGGATATAAAACCAATCGATGTTAAAGAGGTATTAATTATTATTGTCTACTGCAAGAATACTGCATATATGCATATAAAATACATATTGTGTATATTGATATGTTTGCATGTGTGTGTTGCATGTAAAGCATTTTAGATTAAATTTATGATAAAAAATTAAATGTTTGTTCATATAATATAGCCGCCTACAGTAAAAGAAGAAAATAACGCATCAAATACCGGTGTGTCTTTATTGACGAATCAAGTTCTGGACGACTTTATATCTTCTGTACCGCAACCAGCCGGTGTCGTAAGCTGGTCGCCACCTCAGCCAAATTGGAATCCATGGACCGGATGTAATATCGACGAGGGGCCATTGGCTTCAACGTCTCTGGATCAATTGTCAGAAGATCTGATGAACGAGCAACGCGACAAGATACAACAGGATCCCAGTTTGCAGACGAGCATCAAGGAAAGATCCAATCTGCCCGTGTTCGCCAAGAAGAACGAGATTATGAATGCCATTAACGACAATCCGATCATCATCATACGCGGTAATACAGGATGCGGTAAGACTACGCAAGTCTGTCAATTCATCCTCGACGATTACATCGCGTCTGGCCAGGGTGCTTATTGCAGCATAGTTGTCACTCAACCGAGAAGAATCTCGGCCGTATCCGTGGCTGATCGGGTTGCCATCGAGAGATGCGAGACCCTGGGACAATCGATCGGATATTCCGTGAGATTCGAATCGTGTTTGCCAAGACCTTACGCCAGCGTGATGTTTTGCACCGTCGGCGTACTCTTGAGGAAACTCGAGGGCGGTCTCAGAGGCGTATCGCACGTTATCGTTGACGAGATCCACGAGCGAGATGTCAACTCGGATTTCATCATGGTCGTGCTCAGGGACATGATCCATCTTTATCCCGATCTCCGGATCATTCTCATGTCAGCTACGATCGACACGACGCTGTTCAGCGAGTACTTCAACAATTGTCCCGTGGTAGAAGTTCCTGGCAGAGCGTATCCCGTGCAGCAATACTTCTTGGAAGACTGCATAGAATTGACGCGTTTCATTCCGCCGACAGCTTCCGGGAAACGTAAATCTAGGGACTCGGACGACTTACCGACCGCGGACGGAGAGCCGGAGGAAAATCTGAATAAAGTTATCGGTAATGACTATTCTGTCGAAACGAAGAACGCTATGGCGCAGTTGACGGAGAAGGAGATAAGCTTCGAGCTAATAGAAGCGATACTTATGTATATCAAGAGGCAGGACGTCCCAGGTGCTGTGTTGATCTTTCTACCTGGTTGGAACTTGATATTCGCATTGATGAAACACTTGCAGCAACATCCCATCTTTGGCGGATCGTCCTATCTGATTATCCCGTTACATTCGCAATTACCGAGAGAGGATCAGCGTAAGGTCTTTGATCCCGTACCACTTTCTGTGACGAAGATCATCTTATCCACGAACATTGCTGAAACTTCGATTACGATCAACGACGTCGTCTACGTCATAGACTCTTGCAAGGCCAAAATGAAGTTGTTCACGTCTCACAATAATATGACCAATTACGCGACCGTTTGGGCCAGTAAAACGAATCTGGAACAACGCAAGGGTAGAGCGGGTCGCGTCAGGCCCGGTTTCTGTTTCCATTTGTGCTCGAGAGCTCGATTTAATAAGATGGACGAGCACATGACACCGGAAATGTTCAGAACGCCTCTGCACGAACTGGCATTGAGCATCAAACTGTTGAGATTAGGCAATATTGGCCAATTCCTGTCGAAGGCGATCGAGCCGCCTCCCATCGACGCCGTGATCGAAGCGGAAGTCGTATTAAGAGGTATGTATCCGCTTTCTATACATTTTCATCTTCTCCCAAACTCTAGAGAATCACTTTCTTTATAAATGTCTCAATTACAGAAATGAAATGCTTAGACAAGAACGACGAATTAACGCCTCTCGGCAAGATATTGGCGCGTTTACCGATAGAACCGCGACTGGGAAAGATGATGATTCTGGGCTGTATGTTTCGCGTGGGTGACGCACTTTCGACGATGGCCGCGAACAGCACCACTTTCCCGGAGGTGTACAACATGGGTCCGGACATGAGAAGACTGACCACTCAGCAAAAGTGGTTCGCCGGTGCGAGGTACAGTGATCACGTCGCTATGTTTCACGCTTTTCAAGCCTGGGAAGAGGCGAGAACCAACGGTGAATGGGCGGAACAGGCTTTCTGCGAGTCGAAGAACCTGAGTCTGCCAACTTTACGAATCACATGGGAGGCTAAGGTCGGTGGAATCGCAGTTGCGTCGTATTTCTTGTACGTTATCGTATCGATGTGACTCTGTTGAAATCTCTTGTTACGCGTAGAACCAGCTACAAGCGCTGCTGCAAAGTGCCGGCTTTCCCGAGGAGACCCTGTGCCCAACTCCGTTGAACTATCAAGCGGTCTCGGATCCGCGTCTCGACACTATCACCGCGCTGTTATGCATGGGCCTTTACCCGAATGTGTGCTTCCACAAGGAGAAACGGAAAGTTCTTACCACGGAATCGAAAGCCGCGCTGATTCACAAGACATCGGTGAACTGCAGCAACTTCGAGCAAAACTTTCCGTTCCCGTTCTTCGTATTCGGCGAGAAAGTAAGTATAAAGCTCGTTTCTCTCGATATAGCGTCTGTCTTCTCGTCTGTTGAATATCCCCTCTTTTTATCATCTTTTCCCTTCAGATTCGTACGAGAGCCGTGTCTTGCAAGCAAATGACCATGGTATCGCCTATTCATCTGTTGCTGTTCGGATCCCGGAAAGTGGAATACGTGGACGGCGTGATTAGGCTAGACAATTGGATCAATTTGGACATGAATCCGCAACACGCAGCGGCCATAGTCGCTCTACGGCCCGCACTGGAGAGTCTCGTGGTCAGAGCATCTAAAGATCCAGAAACAATTTTGGAGTTGAGCCCCATCGAGGAGAAGGTATACGAGAATCGAAATCGGCAATAATAATAATAATAATAATAATAATAATAATAATAATAATAATAATAATAATAGTAATAATAGTAATATAACATCTCTTTTATATTATATCTTTAAAAATAATATCTATAAAAATATGCATCTAATAGTTAATAATATCTAGTATATCTTTTAACGATAATGTGCTGAGATAAAAGAAAATCACTTCTCGTTCATTAGGTGCTGAGCGTGATTAAATCATTATGCAGCATGAACGCTTGTCGTCACGAAATGGAACAAATTACCGGAGGCAGTTTTCAATCGCGTCGTCCACCAAGGGAACCTATGACCGGTTTTCACTCCCATCACTCCGGTACTCCTTCGAAAATGATGCGTGGAAACGGTGGTTATCGTGGAACACCATTCACAAATAGTGATGATTATGGTAGGAGTAGTGGTGATGGTTTCGGAAGTAACTCCAGCGGTTACGGCGGAGGATACAACAGAGGAGGTTACAACAATAGGGGATACGTTCCACGTGGTCGCAGGGGAAACTGGAGCGACCGCGGCGTCGGCGGCGGCGGAGGAGGATTTCGTGGCCGATATTAATTAATATTTTACGGCATTGATATTATTGCAGTATGTTGATCGTTATCACTATCCATTATAGTGCTATATGTATTTATAGACTATACAGGGTGTATCTAGGATGTAAATCGTAGTAGACACAGAATGTGATTTCTCCTACAAATGTTAATCGAAAATGTAAAATAAAATTTTTTCATACAAGACTTCATCTTGGAGAAAATTACTTTCAAAATGTCTTGTATGGAAAAATTTCATTTTCGATTTTACATTTGCACCAGGACTCAAATCCGCGTATTTCGTTCGTACAATTCTTACGCGATACATTCTGTATATACAGGATGTCCCACGACTCGAGGTCCATACATTAAGGGCATATTATTGAAGTCATTTAGAATTGAAATTATTTAATAAACATATATGTCTGTAAATCCTTCCTAACAAAACTACAACCATTGAAAGTTTATGTGAATATTTGAAACATTTTCTGTCAGTCTGATATTGTTTATGCAGAACAATCTTGCAATAGGGATGAACTTGTGAACAGAATTATCAATGTGGTAAAGCAAATAAGAAATAAGAAATAAAATAAGAAACACTTGGTATGGTGGAGCATACTTAAATCAAGAGACACGGTAGTGTCAAGTCGCATGAGATAACAGTGATCGCTTTTATGTAGGGCAGGACTATTAAATTTGCAGGAGATAATTTTGAAAAATATGTAATTTGCATTTGTAAATGAACAAGTTAAATTAAATTTTTTCTTTTTTGTCTTTTTTTGTTCCTTTTTCAAAAAATCACATCAACTTTCAATGATTTTAGTTCTTAATGTATGAACTTTGAATCATAAAACATCCTGATGCAGAGTGTTATCAAGCTGATATGAAAAAAGCTAACATAAGCTTAAGCTTATGTCGGATATAATTTCGATATTATTATCAATGAAATTTATATGTGGTCTAAACATACACACATACTTTTTTTTAATAATCAACTTGATGTATTGTGTATATCACAATTATAAATAAATGTATAATATACTCATTTCTCCTATATAAAACCGCATGTTCGTAGATCGTAATTTTGACTACTATTAGATAAAAAAAGACAATGTTAATTAAAGAATTTAGAATAAAGAATTAATTAGAGGATGTTATAATATATAATTAATAATATATTTAATAATATAATATAAATATATTATATATATATATATATATATATATATATAATATAATTATATATATATATATATATATATATATATATATATATATATTATAAATATGATATTTAATCTGAAATTTAATGAAAAACGATCCTAATTCGCGTCAGTTATCAATCAATTCATTGCCAACTCGCGCAGCGGCAAGAGCATCGGATGACGTCACGGCCATCTGACGGAAGTGAACCGAGAGAGAGTAGGCGATATCATTACGGACGGAGATATGTCGCGGATTTATTTTTCGAACATACGTATTCGTGGAATAGCAGGTGGCCGACGAAAAATTGCGAGAATCCGCGCGATGTGAGAACTATCATAAATTGACATTTGCCAAGTGAACGTCAAGTCCGAAAGACAGAGAGAGAGAGAGTGCCGAGATAGACTTATCCCGCGACTGTCGCGCTCAACGCAAGACGACAAAAAGAAAAAAAAAAAAAAGAAGTGATCTCGCGATGGTTCGGCGGTTGGTGGTTACGAAACGTCACGAGTGACACGAGGGTGACGACGATGACGAGTCCTTCCTTCGAGGTGCAACGCAGGGAGAACGATAACGCTCTCAGATAGGATACGACAGAAACGGAGATGAGACATCGTCGTTCATTCGCGACAACACTCGCCCAACGAAAGGACACCACCACCAGTACCTAGCGTACTCCCCGCGTGAACCTTGAACGATAGTTCAAGAAGAGTGCTCGAGGTTATAGTTATAAGCATAGTTATGCGTCTAATGTACGTTGTACGAGGTGGACGGATGAATAGTGCTACCGATTGATGCTACGTTGACAGTTCGCGGCCAGACATGTGCGCTCCTCGGCGCTCTTTAAGGTCGACCTAAGTCACGTTAGCGAGAGAGCGGGATTTTCCCCTTCGTTTCTTCAACTGGCTGTGAAAAAGTCTGCAACATAACTGTATCGAGTCCAAAGAGTTGAGTAGCGCGAACGTTATCGCGGTTTTCCTATTTTTTATTGCTCTTCTGTTGACCAAAGAGCAAGATTTTATTGGGAAAGAAATATTCAAATCATGCTCTATATTTCTATAATTTTTTGGAGTTAAGTAATTTAACACACACACACACACACACACACACACACACACATATATATATATATATATACACACACATATATATTAATACATAGAAATTGGAGTTGAGCCAATAGTGATGATATTGCTTCTTCAGCTGGTTGCACAAATTGCATTGCTATGCAGGGTTAAATGGCCAAACTTGAAATATGAATTTAGGATTTTGGAAATCCTAAATTCAAAAATAATTTTTCTTTGAAAGTATGCTCGCAAACACTTTGTTCAAGAGATATTGACTTCTTAAGTTATAGAATTATAGGAATAATTTTGAAATAATCTAGGTTTATTCTCTTTATTGTTTTACAATAATCAAAATTTAATTATTAAATGTTTTGTTGAAAATAATACCCTCTAGCTTGGAGACAAGCATTTCACTTATTAATGAGAGAACAAGTGGCTGGCTGACATTGTGCATCTATAATTTCCTTACTTGCTTGGATCATAATTGTTAATTTTGTTTTAGCTTTGTTTACTGTGCAAACACAAGCCTGTTAATGACCTTTTATCTTCAAAACAAAAAAAGAGACATTTTGACATTATTCATTTCTATAGTTTTGTAATTTAAAAAGTCAATATCTCTTGAACAAAGCATTTGCTAGCATACTTCCAGAGGAAAATTATTTATGTCTTGAGATCTTTAATTCATATTTTAAGTTTGGCCATTTAAGCTAGAAGCACATATCTGTACATATCTCTGTGTTACCTCCATAGGTATATAGATATACATACATAAAACACTGGTCAAGATGGATCAAGAAACGGTCTACGGCACGCACGAGGATAGTCATGTTGTCATGTCGGAGAAGGTGCAGTCTCTGGCGGGCAGCATCTATCAGGAATTTGAGAAGATGATAGCGAGATACGATGAGGATGTAGTGAAAGACTTGATGCCCCTGCTAGTCAATGTGTTAGAATGCCTGGATATATCCTATACCGAGAATCAAGAGCGGGAGGTAGAATTAGAGCTATTGAGGGAGGACAACGAGCAGCTCGTCACGCAGTACGAAAGGGAGAAGCAATTGAGAAAGGCGTCAGATCAGGTAATGCTTTTTTTTCTTTTTTTTTCATAGATAATCTTTAAAATCTATAAATTTGCCATTGAAATAATAATGCGACTACGAATACGTTTATCTCAGAAACTTCTGGAACTGGAAGATATAACCGAGGACGAGAGAAAGGAGCTTTTATCGAAGATTGATAGCTTGGAATCTATTGTAAGAATGCTGGAGCTGAAGACTAAGAACTCCCACGATCACGGTACAAATGCCATTGGCGTTTCCAGTCTACCCATTCACAGTTCTTCCCTCTACAGTAGAGTAGAAGATTTTTCTTTTTTTTTTTGTTTTATGTTACGTATTTTTATATATATGTGCGTATTCTTGTATGTACTGTATAATAGGGGCTGTGCAAAAAATATGGGATACAAATCTATTTTCTTTTTATTCGCGTTATTTCTTCACTTTTTTTACATTTTTTTTGTATGTGATTGACACTTCATGATAAATAATTATACATATCTTTTGTAGTATTGATGATGAATGCTTGCTCTCTATTCAAAATAAGTGATATTATCATTCAAGTTAAAGATTCTGTTGCTTATTGAATTTGTTGCTTGTGTTAATTGTTTATCGTTAGTTGTTTCATGAAACGTTTTTTAAAATATGGGATATATTCTGTCTATTTAAAAAATTGCCTCACACGGATTATACTTTGAATTACATACTAATATTTTTTCACAGTTGGCCGGCTTGAGGAAAAAGAAGCTGAATTGAAGCGCGAGTATTCCCGGCTACACGACAGATATACAGAATTGTTCAAGACCCATGTCGATTATATGGAGAGGACGAAAATGCTGGTCGGTAGCACGGAAAGATTGGAGAGTGTGTCTGCAAGTCGTGCGCCATCACGATTACCCTCCCTAGGTCTTGCTCATATGTCGCGCAGCTCCGGGCCACTCAGCTACGGTTTTCAGAGCCTGGAGGCTAGCATGAATTCCGAGGATGTTCACGAGGATATTGTACCGAACACCGCCAACTTGAGAACCGAAATGTTGGATAGTAGTAGCGAAGCCGCCATCGAAACGTCCGATAAGAGTCAGCTGACCGATCAGCCGATGCAAGAGAACAAGACTACGGCTATATCTAGACGTATGTTGTGTATGTTTGATAAAATATCTTGTTGCGAAAGATCCTTCTCGGCTTGACAACTCAACAAATTCTAAGAGTGTCACATTTCCGCAGACGAAAGTCCAGAAACGGAGATGCCACCAACTTTGATGACACCAACGACACCGACCGCCGGCACGGAGAAGCTGGCGACTACGCCGGGAGGTAGGAGCAGAACCGAAAGGGAGCAACGAAGCGGCAATACATTGTATCAGGAATTAAGTTTCCAGGATGCTGATGCTCTAGGCGAGATGGACGAGGGCGCAGACATTACTGGTATTACATTCTCACGTACATTACAGGAACATACTCGCATCTCAAAGTTTGTTTCTTGGCAAAACTAAACCGATACACTCGTTTCATTTTAGGAAGCTTGGTACATCCTGGTGAATATGCTTCATCAGGTACGCACATTCATTATATACATATTCTAAATAAATTCATATATATATATCGCTCATTCATCTTTCAAGTTAATAATTTCTAATAATGTCCTCATTTTTTCATTTGCTTCTGCGTCCTATGCTGGCTCGTGTCACACTTGCAATGCGCGCGATCGCATGACACTAACTTATCGTGCAGTCAATGACAACTTCTTTGGTAAGATATACGCTAATATTATTTCCTTATATGACATATACGTTTTTTTCCAATTATTAACATTAAATATGTGGATGAGACAGTTATTCTTAAATATGCTTCCCATATGATAATCAGTTATTGATAAAAGTTTATAAATACAGTTATGGATATTGTTTATTGCAAAATGTTTCTTCTAATTCTTCTAATATTGTATATAATTATATAAGAGAAAAATTTTAAATTGTACAAAATATTTAATTTATTTCTAGACTTATTGTTTTATGGAACATTTATCAGTTCTTTTTTTTTTTACAGGTATGGGGAAGGAAGTGGAAAATCTTATTATGGAGAACAATGAATTGCTAGCGACAAAGTAAGCGCTTTATTACTAATATACAGTAATATAATCTTTATATGTATATCGAAATAGTTCAACATTTAATATCTTTTTATAGAAACGCACTTAATGTCGTCAAAGATGACCTAATTGTTAAAGTGGACGAATTGACGAGGTAGGTTAAATATATTTTATTGCAACATGTAAATATAATTTTTAGATATATTATTAAAAACTTTAACATATTTTTTTTCTCAGCGAGCAAGAGATTTTGCGAGAGGAGGTCCGAGGCTTGCAGCAGGCGCGGGAACGATTGCGGCAACGAATCGCCGCTCTCGAGGAAGAACTGAAGAAGGCCAAGGAGGAAGCGGAGGCGGCGGCTAAAGCGACGAAGAGCGATGACGAGGAGGACGTGCCTCTGTCCCAGAGGAAGCGATTCACGCGAGTGGAGATGGCGAGGGTGCTCATGGAACGGAATCAGTACAAGGAACGCTTCATCGAACTTCAAGACGCTGTCAGGTGGACGGAGATGATAAGGGCCAGCAAGACTGTCCCTTCTAGCATCTCGGGTGGGAAGGGAGGTTCCGTATGGAAGTTGTACGTACATTCAATAACGTATTTGTCGGACTGAAGAAGAGAAGCAAGAAGGATAAAGAAACGATTAATTCGCGCATCATTTTCATTCCAGTTTTAGTAATCTCTTCACAGGCCCGGCCGATCGAGGGACGTTGGTGCGTTCAGCGCATACGTTACCGCACGTGCGGTACAGCGCACCGGCGAATCAGGTCGTTCCGGCGCCGCCCTTGGACGCTATGCGTAGACGTACGTTGAAAAGTCGCCAAGATTTTCTCGACCAAGGAGACACCATGTGAGAAATCAATCAAATTTTACTACACATGCACGTAGATAGATATATATTATACATCGACGTGAAACGCATCGAGATCTGCCTGATTTTCATCTGTTAGTTCGTTACGTTAGTTCGTTTTTTGTATAGGTTCTCGTTTTTTTCTCATACAATTTACGTCAATTTTTTAATTTTTTTAATTTTTTTAATTTTTTTTTTATTTGATCATCTTTCTGTTTAATGAGTTAATTTCTTTTTGCTCCAAGAAGAATATTTCTCGCGAATGTGAGAATTTTACAACATGATTAACGCGTAATTTTTTACTCCGATATTCTCTTATCATCAAAATTGTAATGACAAGTGCGGAAAAAGAGGTAATGCCATTTTATAATTCATACGGGGCAGAATTTATTAAAAGAACTTCGTATATATAATTGTCTGAATTGCTCATCTTTGCAGATTAGAATCCTCTTTGGTCAGTTGGGATCCGTAATCATGTCACGATTCACGGTATTAGTCTCAATTGCACTAAAGAGACGTGAGTCTTTTCTGAATAATTTACCCAGTTAATTGACGGGATTTGCAGTATATGTGTTAACCAATGTTTGCTTAATTTTGTAATCATCAATTTGACTCTTTTTACAAACATCTAGATTTTTTATCAGATTTTAATAGTATTATCGAAATTGAAATACTGTATCGTTTTAAAATATTAAAATTATTCCTTTTCTTCTCGTTCTTTTTTAATTAATATAAATTAATTTATTTTTACAATTAAATCTCTTATCAAGAATTCGTTAAATCAAGTCTTATTAAGTTTTAGCATGATTTGTATATTATACCATGATGTATACATTGCTCATAAGAGTGCAATATAATTTTGCACTAATTATGCCATTAGATAGATCATTAACTTTTCTCATAGTAATGTTTGAACAAAGAAAAGACATAACTTTGTAAATACAAGTTTGTACAATTTTTGAAGAACAAATAATAATATGCGATCATTATTGATCGACAGAAATAAATGAAGTTTTGATTACGTTATAAACTTGGCCTTTATTTCACTCTTGTTACTGCGCTTTTGGTCTTTTTGTTGTTCGGGTTTCGACCTTGCCTCTCCCTCGTGGCGTTATCAAGAGATACCTGGTTTTTCTGGCTTTGGGTGGGATGCTTGTTGGTCAGCAGGTAAATCTGTTCCGCTAACTACTTCTAACTACTTCCGCTTCAACATCAGAATCTAAAAAGTATATACAATAGATATATCCATAGATCTATACCTATAATACATACCTTTATGCGCTAATGAATATACTGTTGGCTATGAAGATGAAGGGAATCAAACGGTCGGAGGATATATATATGGAAGAGATGTGTATGTGAAATGGATGGTCGGAGATATCGGATTGTACAGCCAATAACAGTCGCACAGTTTGTTAAGAACTCGGGGGAAAAGTTTCGACAATCTTCTCCCCTGTTTTTTCCCTCTCCCTTCGAAACTCGCGAGCGTGCGAATAATTAAAGGTACGATTCGTATCGTCTTTGCAGATCGTCCGAGAAGCTCGTAGCGAGACGCGCGAGCGAACGAAGGGAGCAGTATCGTCAGGTGCGTGCTCACGTCAAGAAAGAGGACGGTCGTCTGCAAGCTTACGGATGGAGCTTACCGGGAAAACCAAGCGCTCCCGTCAGACAACCCCCTGTTCCAGTGCCGGTGTACTGTCGACCTTTGCAGGAAACCGAGCCGGGCATGAAAGTTCGTATTATCCCCTCTCTCCTTCCTTCTTTTTTTTGGATTCAAATTGTAAAATTAATATTTAAATTGATATTTAATATACTTTTTTTTTCGAAAATATAATTTAAATTAGTTATCAAAATATGTGAATGATTTAGAGATATCTAGTTTTATTCACACAAAAAAAATTTTTATCCTTATATTTATATTTTTATTATTATATATTTATTATTATTATATTTATTATTATATTATATTTATTATTATATTTATATTTTTAAAAGAATATAGAAAAAAATATCAAGTTTTATTGACTGTAATAATAAATATTTCAATCAGATCTGGTGTGGCGCCGGTGTGAATCTGAGCGGCGGTAAAACGCGCGATGGCGGGTGCATGGTCGGCGGAAGTGTGTTCTACGCTGCCGAGGCCCAAGAAACGATCGGCAACGCGAAGACGGAGGCCGAGGACGCCGTCGAGCATCTGGACAAGGAGCTTCAGGAGAGCGAGAATCGGCGACTCGAGGCGGAACGATGGGAGCAACAATTGAGCTCGCTCGTGTGGATCTGCACTTCGACCCAAAAGATGTCCAAGGTCACCGTGATAGACGCGAACAATCCGGCGGACATTCTCGAGGTGTTCAATGTTTGTCAGGGACATTTGCTCTGCATCGCGAGCGTGCCCGGTGCCAAGGAGAGCGATTATGCGCAATCCTCGAACGAGAACTCTATTCGCAATTCGGTGAACGGCAGCAGTACGACGAACGATAGCGAGAACAACAACGGTGCTCAAGAGGACGTTACAAATGCGAATGAGAACGCCGAGCAGAATAACGGTCGAAAGAATCATCCGGATAACGATGTTGCGGTTGATAAGAATAAAAACGAATCTGACAATCAGTCGGAGGATCAGGCGAACGAGAATACTACCGAAAAAACTGCCGAGATGGATCAGAACTCCACGACGAACGAGCCCCAGAGTCTGGAGAGTATAGATAGCGAAACCGCGAATCTGGGCAAGGTACACTTTGTACGATGCAACGTAGAAGCGCATCCTGCGCGATTGAACGACAAAGATATCGTGAACGAGGAGGAAGCGAAGGAGGAAATCATCAAGGAGGAGACACCCATCGAGAAGATGTCATCCATACAACCGACCATGTGGCTCGGAGCCCAAAACGGCGCGGTTTTCGTTCATTCTGCCGTTGCCAAGTGGTCGGTGTGCTTGCATTCTGTGAAATTGAAGGACGCGGCATTAGCTATCGTGTACGTAATCCTTTCAGTGATGGAGGGGACACATACAAAAATTCAAGCGATAAAATCCTTCAACTTAATTTATTTAATTTCTTAATTTTCTTAATTTTAATTCTAAAGAATGTGGTTGATCAAAATTAACTTACCTGCATAAGTAGATGCGAGATTAATGAAAGCCTTTTCTCAATAGACACGTACAAGGCCGAGTTCTGGTCGCTTTAGCGGATGGAACTGTAGCAATATTCCGTCGAGGTGCGGACGGACAATGGGATCTGTCTCAGTATCATGTGATTACGCTTGGTAGCCCTCAACACTCTATCAGATGCATGACCGCAGTTAGCGGTAAAACCGTGTGGTGTGGATACAGAAACAAGATCCACGTGATAGATCCTATTTCGATGACACTTGAGGTATAAGAACCTTAATCATCATCAACCTGATATCAACATGCAAAGATTATTGGAGAAGAAAATTCTGACGATTTAATAAAATTCTTATTTTCCAGTGCACAGTGGACGCACATCCTCGCAGAGAGTCTCAGGTGCGGCAATTGGCGTGGCTGGGCGACGGCGTGTGGATCAGCATCAGGCTAGATTCGACGTTAAGACTCTATCACGCTCATACGTATCAACATCTTCAAGACGTCGACATAGAGCCATACGTCAGCAAGATGCTCGGTACGGGAAAACTGGGATTTTCCTTTGTACGCATTACCGCTCTGCTTATTTCTTCGAATAGGCTGTGGATTGGCACCGGCAACGGAGTGATAATCTCAGTACCGCTGTCGGAAAGTAAGTTTGCAGCAGCTTGAAGCAGACGATGTCGGCAGACAAAATTGACACTATATTCCCATAATACTCTTGCAGGCGCGGGCGGTTCAATGACGGTGTCCAGAGTTCAGACCGGCGGTAATAAAGGCGACGCACCCGGCGTCGGAGTCAGGATCTTCGCGTCGGAACGAGGTGTCACACCGGGAAGCTTCATACCTTATTGCAGTATGGCCCATGCCCAACTCAGTTTTCACGGACACAGGGACGCCGTCAAAATGTTCGTCGCTGTACCCGGTAAGCTTCAAATAATCAGAATATCGTCGATCTTTTTTTTTTTACACAAGAGATTTTTTTAAATCTCGTTTTCAAATCAAATCTTTTTCTTAGGTCACGGTGGTCAGAGCGCGGTGACGGATGGGACGCAACCTGCGATGCTCGTTCTCTCCGGTGGTGAGGGTTATATCGATTTCAGGGTCGGTGAGTAAATGTTTGTCTGTAAAAAAATTTTGCGATTTTCTTAATTGCATGTCTTAAATAAATCCAACTGTAGCGTAAAAAATTAAGTAAACTTTTATCTTTTGTGCGAAAATCAGTAAGGATTTCCTGATCTGATCACGATTCACATCTTAGATAACAGATTATTGTAATTTCAGCGGATGAGGCTGAAGACGAGAGTGATGTGGCAACACACCTAATTGTGTGGCAAATGGTCAGGTATGCCCCCAGAGACAGAGAGAGACGCAAGAAGAATTTGATCGACTTCTATATCTCAATTTGAATTAGCAATTTATTTATCTATTCTGATAAACGTCATGTCATTAATCCTCGATGCATCCTTTACTAATGGAACAATATTTTCCACTGTTGCACGATACAACAAAGTTTGACTAACAACAGCATTTTTATACATTTTTTACATATTCGTAAATTACTATGGGATATCGAGTTCATACACAGATTATGCCTGTGTAAACATCAAACGTGTTCAAGATTAATTCAGAAGAATTCTTTATCAGTACAATCTGGAAATTCTCACACAATTTCGATGCAAAATCTCCGATCTCTCGCTTCTCTCGTTGAAGAGAAGAATCTAGCACTCTGATCTTTTATGCAATTGTATATCATGCATTATTTCTTTTATTCTCTGGGGGTTGGGCTTTTCCATCTGTCGTGTACAAATGTCACCACTCATTCTGTCCTCTCCTTCATTCGAATACTTGTTTGCTTTAGTGGAAGCGTTTACATTTTATAATCACTCTTATAGGTGATGGGGAAGAGACGGAAGAAGGCATGGATCGGTCGAACGCTACGGTCAACAATGGAGCTGAGGAGCATGGCGAGCAGAGTCACCTGATTGTGTGGCAAGTGCAGTGTCCCTTACCAATGAACGGCTAGCCTAAAGAGGAAGCGGATTCGCTGGAGGATTTAGTTTTGTGTAGTGCAACATTACACTCGTCGTCAATGGATCATCAATGGATCATAAATTGCGAATCATTGATATTTGCTGCGAGCTAATGTGCTACACCTACATCTAGATATACATATATATAAAGGTCGTAGCAGAATATGTTAATAATTCCCAAGATAATTATCACAATTTTTCATATTAGTAGAGCAGAGACAAATCTTTTTTTTTTCCAAATCATCAAACAGTTATCTTCACAAGATTCATAAGTAAAATCTGCAAATTGAGATTTTTGAGTGAAGTCTATAAATCGTATCGATACAATCTGGAGTCCCTCGCACAGTTTCGATGCAAAATCTCCGATATTCTCGCTTATCTTGTAATTAAATCGTATCCTTATCAACTTAAAGCTTACATACGTATGATTCGAATGAGTCTTAGGATCGAATTATTTAATTAAATAATTACGATACTTGTCGAAAGATTTTTCTCTCGCGATGAGTGTTCATTTCAGAGATATCACGTTCTACGTGATGGATAGAGAGCGTTATTTTTCTGCCGATAATTGTGATAATATGCGATGGCGACATTGCAGGTCGCGACATAAGGTCTGAAGCTGCCGTGTATGACATTGCTCCATTGCTGTAATAAATATCTGTTCAAAGTACTTCGCGCATGTACCTGTCGAAGACAGGCAGAATATTTCGCCGCTTATACACGCGATACATGAGAAATAAGGTGCGTGCAATCTCAGGCAGTCTTTTTAGGTGTAACATAATATTAATTTCCTCGTCGGAGAGAGTATATTATTTTCCTGACCTAATCAATTTTATTCGCGTACGTCGTGTTGAGCGCAATATAACGATAATAATATATATACATAATTATATATAATAATAATTAATATATAATATATATTCCTCTTCTCTCTTGATCAAGCATCGTCAAATCGTGCCCGGTGAAACGTAGAATTTTTCTGCGATTTACACGATTCATTTATTAGGAATGCGACGCATCAATGATGTAAATAACAATAAAATGTTTATATAGCGCCCCATGTGTGTGTGTGCGTGCGTGTTAGATTCGTTATTTAATTTTGATCGGAGTCATTTTATAAGTATGTAAGACACCCCCCCTGGTCTCTCTATATTCTTACAACTTTATAACTCCAACTCTTTAGTACGCTGCCAAAGAAATGGGACGACGATCCAATTATGTGTTGTTTATATTATTTACAACGAGAATTATGCTTCGAACGCGTATGCTCTTGTGTTTTTCCGCTCTTGGCCGAGTCGTCATCGATAACAACCGGATTGATACTGAATTGTAAATCGCCACGTCGAAATGACATTCCCCCAATCCTTCGACTATTTAGATACGTGCAATAAGAGAGCTACGCACTATCGCGCGAGCTGGCTTTTAATGTCGAGCTCGGAATTGTACCTGGCTCAGGTGGCGTTGTGTAACGGCATTAATAAACGGAAAAGTTACAGAACTAAATCTTATCCCGCGATTTAGCTACCCAATCCTTTTATCGAATTGAAAATTTGCGAAAGATCGCATCGCCTGAATTTCTTATAGTTTTTTTCTAAAATGTGAAGAGTAATATTTTATATATATATATATATATATATATATATATATATATATATATATATATATATGCTATAAAGTATGATGTAATAATATATTATTACATATTATGCTATATATAGGATATATATATCTCCCATACAAAAAAGGGAATCGATCACGTAACTTTTTCCCTAAGGCGGAAACGTGAAAAATTTTCCCATGGAAATTAATGGTAAAATTTTTCACTTTTCATGTTTCCACTCTAGGGAAAAAGTTACATGATCAACCTCCCAGCAGACGTCTTTTTTTAACAGCAGATGCTTTGATCAATTTTAGAATCCATTTTTTCCTCAGTGAAGAAAAAATTGTCACTTTTTACAAATTTCCCATTTTTACCATTATATATCTTAAACCTTAAATTAAAAAATTCTATTAAAATAAAAAAATCTCTGAAATTAAAGAATGTAATTTTGTTATCTTAATGATTTTGCAAAATTTAATTTGCGAAAAACTTCTTTTTTTCTAATCTTTTATACCTCAGAAATTGACCCTTCGATATTTTTGATAAAGAAAAATTGTTTTCAGAGAAACTGCTATTAAAAAAATATCCGGTGGTTTTAGGACATCCTAACGTGTGTGCGCGCGCGTGTGAGTGTGTGTCATGATTAAAATATAGCAGAATTCACACACAACTTATTTTTTTTCTTCATTTTATCGATATTTTACTTTACTAATATCTATTAATTTTTTCTGAAATTATTCCGAAAAAATTCTCCGCAGCTGGATCTGTAATTTCTGTAGATATAAATTCTGTAAATATTTTTCATTGCAATAAGGAATATTGCTAGATTCTTCATAAAAAAAAGAAAAATATATTGAAATAATATATTAAAGTAATTTTAAAATAAGAATAGCTATGTGTTTAATATAGCATTTAATATATCTTATATATTATTAGCATAACAAACGAAATAGTAATAAAATATATTATAATAGATTCTCTGAGAAAGGCACTCTATTTACGTTATACATCCCTAATTTTTATTGTTAATACTTCTACACATGCGCGAAAAACATGTGCGCACGTGCACATGGTGTAAATCTAACCCTAACTGTCTTTAACCTAACTTGTATATACGGTGCATTTTATAATTGGAATTCTGTTTTAGAAGGTATCATTTATATGTATATATATATATATATTTTTTTTGCCAAAATATTGAAAAATAGTTTTCTTGAAAAAATTAATTTTTACGAAAATTAAAAATTAATTTAAATCAAAAAATAAAATTAATAAATTAATAAATTAAAGAATTTAATTTTGAATATCAATAAATTCTTTAAATTGTGTGTATAAGGACATTACAATCTTAAAAGAAATTAATTTGAAAAAAATGTTACCATTATACCTTTTGCTTTATATATTTAATATATAATATATACACACTAATATATATAATATAAAATATTATAAAATATATAATAATGTGTAATATATATATAATATCATTCATAACATATATTTTTATATATAGAGTGTGACTAGATTTTATATATTGAATGATATTTATACAGGCACAATGGCTAAATCACATGGCTCTACTAAAAGCTTGTGAAAGCAGGACTTTAATCGTTCGGGGCACAGCATGAATCCTGAACGTTCCACGGAAGAATTGAAAAGAGTTGTTGAACTACGAACAAAAGCGACTATTAAAAGATTATAGATGTATCGTAATCAGAAACGCAATTGTTCTGGTAGGATCATTAGTCCTGTGCTCTTTCAAGGCTGGAACACTTCTGGAACTATGTTGTGGAACCGTCTTGGAGATGGTTTGGTAATTCGAATCATCTCGCAGAATGTTCTACAAAAATTCCAAAATGAATTGTGAACTGCTATGAAGAATCCCTATAATGTCATCTTGAAATCGACTCACTTGCCTATAACTTTACTTCAGCAAAAGGCAGCGAATGCGAGAGTATACTTGTTAGATACAGAAAGTTTTTGAAAGTGTTTTTGATCCAAAAAAGATCAGAAAGAGACCCAATTTGACGATAATGTCCTATGACGAATTGAAAAAATCGGCCGAAGAAAAAGAAGATACTTACAAAAAGGAGAAGGATACCAAAGATTATGATCTAGTTCGCGAGGATACTGGTGTAAAAAATGCGCAGAGGGAATGAATCATGGGAGCGAGGTAAAGTAAGAGGATATGGAACGAGCTATACAAAGTCATTGACCCTGCGGATATTATTCTGCAAGTATTGGACGCGAGGGATCTGATGGGGACTAGGTCTTCTCCCGTGGAGAAATTTCTAAAGACTGAAAAATCTTACAAACATCTGATTTATTTTAAATAAAGTAGATTTAGTACCAACGTGGGTCTCGCAAAAATGGGTGGCAATTCTAATATGGCAAGGAATATCCAACAGTTGCCTTTCACGCATCCTTGAAGCATCCGTTTGGCAATGGTTCCCTGATAAATCTGTTTAGGCAGTTTTCGAAATTGCATGTTGATAAAAAGCATAGATCAGCATAGTCTTATAAGATATCCTAATAGGATAACAGGAAAGAGTTCTATTATAAATACTTTGCATTCCAAAAAAATCTGCAAAGTAGCGCCTATAGCGGTGAGACAAAGGTATGGCAGTATATAACTCTCATGCGCCGTATGTATCTGATAGATTGTCCTGGTGTCGTCTATCTGTCGACAGAAATCGATACAGAAAAGGTGTTGAAGGGCGGAGGGTGGAACTTGTTCAGAAGATTACATTGCTTCCATTCTGGAGAGAGTGAAACCAGAGTATATTTATAAAACATATAGAATAGATAAGTGGGAAGATCACATCGACTTCATAGAAAAATTGGCTCGTCGATGCGATAATCTGTTAGAGAAAGGAGAACCGGATACAATAGTCGCATGTATGATATTGAACGTGGTAAACTGCCATTTTATGTTTAACCAACAGAGCCAATATAGAATAATAGATGGTAGTAATAGATAGAATATGTATCTGCATATATTTTACAGTATAGTACAAACATCAGTAGAGGACGGTTTTTCATGTTTTGATTGTCTGCTCCAAATTAGCTTTAACGTCTTTGTTTCTTTGTTTTTTGAAATTTCTATTCTAAATTTATTCCATTCTAAATTTATCCAATTTCTCATGAAATGGACGGAAGAAGAATCTGTGGAACAGTAGTGGTCAAGCCTATTATCTGTAAAGGCTGCAATGTGGCATCTCATCCGTCTTGTGTCTCCCGAACCGATCATCCACACACGAATGGGCAATTTGTAAACTGCAAGGACACAGAAGTAAATTCCACTCTTCTTAACGCAATTAAAAAAACGATGCGTTCGGAATTTGATATCTTCCGCAGCGAAATAAGAGAAATGTACAGAGCTGATATGCTTAAAATTGCGGAAGATATTCAGAACCTGTCAAAACGCATTGATCATCTGGAAAATCAACTTGTGGATCTCCAACCGGCTTCCTCTTTATCATTCGAAGAGGATATTATTGAAGAAATGGAGGATAGAAAAAAAAGAGCAACCAACCTCATATTTTTCAATCTCGATGAGTCTCAGGGAAATGACTGCACGGATGTCAACCTGGTTAAGGATATTATTGGTGTGATTCAACCGAATAATACTCTTGGAGTGAAGACTATGCGACTTGGAACGAAATCCCAGGGTCGCTCTCGTCCACTGCGAGTCTCTTTACCTAGCGAGCAGGATGCGCGTGAAATTCTACGGAACAAATCGCGTTACTCTGGTCCAGTCAAAATCGCTCAGGACCAAACACTTAAACAGAGAAAACATTTAAAGAACTTGCAATCTGAATTAAAATTATTAAAAGATGCGGGTGAAGTTAATAAAACAATCCGATATAAGAATGGTGTGCCTAAAATTGTTAACAGCAATCGCAATATAATTTCAAAAAACGGAATCAGTTCCCTTTAGTTTATTATCAAAATGTGCGTGGCTTAAGAACAAAATTGTGTGATCTCGGTTGCGCTTTATCGACCGCGACTGAGAACTTCGATATTATAATATTAGTTGAGACATGGCTAAATGATAACATTACTGATGTAGAATTAGGTTTTGATAATTTTAATATCTTTCGCGTGGACAGTGATTCTATTAATAGTGATTATTTGCGTGGAGGCGACATTTTAATTGTGGTTAAAAATCATTTATTTAGTTGAGTCTTGAAATTGTCTGTTGCGAGCGTTGAGCAGTTATTTGTTGACCTTCGGCTTGAAGATAAACACATAATTATCGGGACTGTTTATGTACCCCCAACGTTAGATTCTTCTGTTTATGAGTCACATTGTCTTTCCCGTTGAAGAGGTCATGACTGTGCTATCTGATGCTGATTTTTTAATTGCCGGCGATTATAACTTGCCCCGTACCCACTGGCATAATAATGAAGATTACTTATTATATAATATAGACCACGGTGGTCAAATGCATGAGCAGGCTAATACTGTCATGCATTTCTTTAATGAATTTAATTTATATTAGGATAATGATATTCTCAATGTGAATCATAATACATTAGATTTGGTATTCTCTACATTGCATGATATCTCAGTGTTACCGGCAGCGGAGTCATTATGCGACCTAGATTATTGCAATTTCAGTAGTTACGAATCTCCTACTGTACCATAATTTTATTAACTCAGCTATTGAGGGAGGTTCCCAAGTCGATGCCATATATACTGATTTTAGAAAAACTTTCGATAGCGTTGATCACACTTTATTAATGTATAAATTGCGCGCATTTGGCATTGACGGAGTTATGTTAAAATGGCTGTCAAGCTTTATTATGAACAGAACCCAAATTGTTAAATTCAAAAATTGCTTCTCCAGAGAAATAACTGCCACTTCAGGCGTACCTCAAGGATCGCATTTGGGTCCATTTTTGTTTAATTTATTCATAAATGATATTAAAGAAGCTTTTAAACACTGTGATTTCTTGTTGTATGCAGATGATCTAAAAATTTTTTGTCGGATTGACAGTCCTGAGGACGCGGATCTTTTACAGTATGATTTTTCTCACTTAGATTCTTGGAGTAATGCGAATAGATTACACTTCAACATATCCAAATGCAGCGTAATTCATTTTAATCGCAAAAAGAAACCGTATGTACACAGTTATTCGCTGGCTGGAACCCTTCTCTCGGTAGCTGATTCTATTCGTGACTTAGGCATTATATTCTCCGCTGATTTATCTTTTACACAACACATTCAGGCCATCACAAGCCGTGCGTTCGAAAGGCTTGGATTTGTTATGCGGCCTTGTAAATACTTTAATAACATTAAGACATTGAAATTATTATTTTGCTCGCTGGTTAGACCACAGTTGGAACATGTTACTACTATCTGGGCCCCTTACCAAATTAAATATTGCGTAATGATTGAAAAGATTCAACATCGTTTCCTTCGGAGAACTAGCTTTTTCACAGATAATCCAATGTCTTATTCCAACCACTCTTACGATTTAATGTTAAATAAGCTCAAGTTGTTATCGAAGACAGAAGTAGATATTTGAACTTACTATTCCTCTATAAATTAATTAATGGGTATATTATCTGTCCAGACTTACTAGAACGTGTAAAGCTACATATCCCAGCGAGAACTAAGAAATAACTTAATTTTTTATGAGGAGGCGCACCGTTCTTCCTACGGTAAATTCAAGCCGTTAAATCGTCTATGTTTACAGGCTAATGAATTTTTTGATCGTGTGGATTTCTTCCAAGCATCTCTTACTTCGTTTAAGCGATCGTTACTTTATGTTTTTGTTAATTCTTTCTAATTTTAGTTTATTCTTACATTTATTAATGGTATCTTTAATCTCATTAATGTTATCTTATTCTTATCAATGTTATTTTATTGTTATGATGATTATTTTTTGTTTTTCTTAAATCTACTATGTCCATCTTTTTCTTACTTTTTTTTTATTTTTATTTTGAAATCTGATGTTAAATTACATTTTTGTATACTAAAGGGGACTCCCCGTATATATATATATATATAATAAATTTTCTATATATAAATTGTATCTGTATATATTTTCTATAACAAGATCATCTTCATCTTGTTATTTAAAATTTATGTATTAAAAACTTTTTGTACATAAATTACATATATATAATATTGCAATTGTATATAACATTCCCTTTTATAACTTGAAAATATTTTCGTTTACATATATAACACTCTGGTTGACAATTTTCTGATAGAATCACAAAATAATAATTAAATCATCAGTCTCCACAAATTAAAAGTTTAACAATATCAATTACAATTCCATGCAGTGAAACATATTTTAGCGGACGCTATTAAAACTCTTGTCAGGCGCATAGTTGCATAATTGAACGATTATAATTAATCTTCTAGAAACGTGTACATATGTATTGATCCATTGATCGATCTATATTTTACTATTTCCTTGAACTATTTTCAAATTGTAGCAAAGAGAGAAAGAGAGAGAAAGTGATTGGAGCTTCGCGAAGGACGTGAAGTTCTATTTTTATTAAACAAAATATATAACCCCTAGGAATAAGCTGTCAATAAACTATTCGCTTAGTTTTGCTTACATTTAGATGGTTTAATTATTTATAATGATATCTTCCACAAACAAAGTGTGTATGCGTTTTCAATAATCAACGTACATAAACTTCCGAAGTATATCATTACCTGAAGATTTACAGGTATTTCAATTTATCTTATAAATCGCATCTCTTTCCAAAACATATAAGAATACTTATACTATATACCAAAAAGAACAGTCAATAAAAACACAAAAAAATAATATATCTAAATATGATCAAATTTTAGTTTGTCAAAATGACATTTAGTTTGTCAAATTTCATAAAAGTCATGTTTTCTTGAGATCCATGATAACATTTTCCTTTGACTACTAAGAATAATTGATAGAGATCAAAATAATAAAACGTCATGTATTTGATTATTCATAATATACATTTATATTATTATCAATACACATACAAATACAAATTATAAATAATATCACTTGTAAACGTTATTATTACACAATAACAGTAATTATTGTTATTGTTTTATTTACGTTGACCAGAAGTATTCAATCAGCGCTTCATGAATTCTTCAGTTATTTTCAACGATTAATTTTTAAAATGGTTTATTATGGCGCCTAAATCTTATATACAGAGTGTTCGAAATCAGATCAACGAAACTTTAGGATCTTATAGGATATTGAATTTGGAACAATAGTTCTTATAAACAGAGATCCGGAATCAGTTCGTTAAAAATTATAGCTAATAACTTTCTAAATAATTATAGTCATGATCAAAATTTAATAAGAACATATTTATAAGTTCGCATTTGGTATATATGTTTACACTAATTGTAAGAATGTATAATTGTTTATACATAAAAACCATCAACATTTTTTTTCAAGTTTCTGCTTTTTTTGTTGTTTTGAGCTTATTTTTTTTTGAACGCCTTATCGGAATTAAATGAAATTGTTGCAATTTAATTCATCATTTAATTACTCAAATTTTGTTACTTTTTTCAAATAAATGCAGGATTTTAAAATTATTTTTGAAAATCATCAAAAAATATGATTTTTCGAAGTTTATTAGATATAACTTTTTAACGAAGTGTTTCCGGACCTATATGTTTATAGAAACTTCTTGTTCTAAATTATTCAATTTCTTATAAGATCTTGAAGTTTCATTGACTTGACCTGAAACATCCTGTAAAATTGTTTCAAGTATATAGATTTTAAGTATACAGATTTTTCAAGTATTAGAAACAAAAAGCAGGGGGGAGAGTCTGGCCTGTTGATAATTATACAAAAAGAAGAATCAAAAGAATAATATAAAAGACACGCATAAAACATCCATCTAGGATTTTTATTTTTTCAGAAGAGAAGACGATTATTCTTCCTCTCATCCTCAATTTCCTATAAGATCCTGAAGTTTCATTGACCTGAGCCAAGACATCTTGTATAACATTATTGTTTCAGATATAAAGATTTTTTGAATATTAAAAATAAAAAGTAGGAAGAGTCTGTTGACAATTAAACGAAAAGAAGAATCAAAAGAATGATATAAAAAAACGCGCATAAAAACATCCATTCAAGGTTTTTATTTTTTCAGGACAGAGGACGATTATTTTTCCTATCATCTTCAATTTCCTATAAGATTCTGAAGTTTCATTGATCTGACTTGAAACACCCTGTATAAGATTGTTTCTGATATAATGATTTTTCGAGTATTAAAAACAAAAAGTGGAAGTGAGTCTGGCCTATTGACAATTACACGAAAACAAGAGTCAAAAAAATAATATAAAAGACGCGCATAAAAATATCCATCCAAGGTTTTTATTTTTTCAGGAGAGAAGACGATTATTTTTCCTATCATCTTCAATTTTCTATATAAGATCCTGAAGTTTCATTGACCTGACTTGAAACACCCTGTATAAGATTGTTGCAGGTATAAAGATTTTTCGAGTATTAAAAACAAAAAGAAGGAATGAGTGTGGCCTATTGACAATTACACGAAAATAAGAGTCGAAAAAATAATATAAAAGACGCGCATAAAAACATCCATCCAAGGTTTTTATTTTTTCAGGAGAGAAGACGATTATTTTTCCTATCATCTTCAATTTCCTATATAAGATCCTGAAGTTTCATTGACCTGACTTGAAACACTCTGTATAAGATTGTTGCAGGTATAAAGATTTTTCGAATATTAAAAACAAAAAGAAAGAGTGAGTGTGGCCTATTGACAATTATACGAAAAGAAGACTCAAAAAAATAATATAAAAGACACGCATAAAACATCCATCTAAGATTTTTATTTTTTCAGAAGAGAAGATGATTATTTTTCCTATCATCTTCAATTTCCTATATAAGATCCTAAAATTTCATTGACCTGACTTGAAACATCCTGTATAAGATTGTTTCAGGTATAATGATTTTTCGAATATTAAAAGCGTTCTCTACTTTTCGCGCCAAGATTTCGGATAAGAGATTTCAATTTAAGATCCCAATCCCACGAGAATCGAAGAATGTCGAAGGTGTGTTCGGACTTGGTCCGTCTCCTTCGAACGATATCGCCTCTCCTTCCTCGTCAACGCGACGCTGATTCTTATTCCCACCCAAGGTTCGTTCTCCTCCGTCATTCGCACGGACGCGATAAAAGCTCGTCGTCAACATCGCCGCCGACCAGTTACCCAGTCTCTCTACGTCAACGCGAAACTTCGGCGAACTGCCTCGTCGCGCCTTGCTCGATTGTCTACTACAGGAACTGCTCGTCCAACTGCGAGGGATCGATCGACAAGATGGACCGAAGAGATCCGGCATCCGAACAATTGAACGATTACAAGAAAACTCTCAAGGTAAGAAATCGTAAACATGCGTGTTGTGCATCAAACGCAGTTACAGCGGTGCTTAAACGCATTTGTATTAATACGATGATTGATTTCGCATTTTTTTATTTTTAAATTTGTAAATATTATTTTTTAAACTTTTCGTTTCGTACAAGTTGGGAGATATTTTTTACGTACTTGGCGTATTCCTTTTACCTTCGTGAGGATTTCTTTTTTTTTTTTTAGTGGGATTTCATATTTTTGAAAATTTAGAAAATATATATATGATGAGAAAGCTTGATTGGATACCCGCTTGGATCTTTGGTGCGTATACTACAACTTTTGAATTTTGTTATTATTACGTCACGTTATGCCAGGTACATCAATTGATATAATTATCGATGCGAGAATGACTCGGCTATTTTTCCTAATTGACTGCAATTGCGTGCTACTGATTGCACTTACATTATTGTTAAAGAGATATAAATATATATACAGGATGTCCCAGATCTACCTGCTAATAGCAGATTCTTTTGCAATCGTCTGGAGATGATTATACGGAGATGATATATACGTATCTTTAATAGAAAGCGAAAAGTAATGCGAATATGTCTGAAAAAAAATTTCTTTATCTGATTTTTTTTTATTACATTACGAAAGAAATAGGATAAAAACAAATGCTTAGCGTTGTATAAAACTTTTGAAGTGTATTATATCATTATCTGTGTGTGAGAATATTTTTACATTTTTTTGTTTAATTTATTTTATTTATAAATTGCACTTTTTTCCAAAACACACGAAAATGCTAATATGAGACCATTTCAAGGTGTAAACGAAGATATAAGAATAAATAATAGGAATAAATAATAAGGATAAATAATAGGATAAATAATAAAAATAAATAATAAGAATAGGAATAAATAAATATTAAATATTAGGAAGAGCAGTTTGTAATTATTTTGTTTCAAATCAAGGGAATGGATTAACGCATGATGAATTAGAAATTAGGATTAACTAATTCAATTCCTTTCCCTCGTTCGAAGTAAAATAATTCCAAAATGTTTTTCCTAAGATTTAATATTTATTTCTTATTATCACATAATAATTGACGACGCAAATATACATCAAAAAGTAGAACAATTCCAGTAGATGGAATCGTAGATATATCGATCGTTTAAATTATTTTGCTACACGTTGTTCATTGAAACATGCGATGGTAATAAGAAAAATAATTGAAAAATAATTGGAAGAATAATTTTCATATCGTTGTTTTTAGGAATATATGAAGTAAAGTGCGACAAAATATATAAATTTATGTATGATTATATATAGACAATTTTTTCTCAATTTTTCAAATTTTTCTGAAAAGAAAGAAAGCAAAAATTATCCTTATTGTCTTTTCCTAGATACAAATAGAGAAAAACACATATTATGTATATTTTACATGCAATGTACAAATATATATATAGGGTGTCCGGCGTCAATCGCATCACCCATCGTATGCAGATAAAGCAGATAAAACTGAGGAGAAAAGTCCTGTACCATTTTTTTTTATAACGCTTAAGAAGAGAGTTATTATTGAATAAAGTCTGCCAATCATCGCCGATCTTTAGCCAAACGCACGTCAGTGAGACGCTGTAAACAGCTGAGTGCTCACGCACACATGCTAGGCGCGCGGCTCATTGACGTGCGTCCAGCTAAAGGTCGGTGTTGAATTGCCAGACTTCACTCAATAATAACTCTTTTATTAAGGGTTATCGAAAAAAATGGTACAGGACTTTTCTTCTCAATTTTGCCTACTCTACCTGCACACGACGGGCGATTGACGCCGGACACCCTATATATTTATACTTGATTGAGTATAGATTTTTTTTCTCGAGATATAAACACATTTATATTAATAATTATATCCATATTTTTTAATAATTATATCTAAAAATTCCATCCATATAATCATGTATATTTACGTCAAACTTAATTTAAACAAAATCTACCGTTTAATATATTAAAAGATCTCTGATAAGTTTAAATATTCATTGTCAGTAAAAAAGAAACAAATGTCTCTCATAGAACATTTTGCTGTACATTAAATTGATATTTGCGACGTAAAATCAAGAACAAAACTAGTCTTTTTTGTTATTTTGACCTGAATCCTCTCTGTTGTTTAAGCAAAAATCATTACATCAAATTAGAAAGTTTACGTCATTATGATATTGGAAAATAAAATAATAATCTCGTGAAATTTCAAATCAGATTTTTCAAAATATCAATATAAATATAATAGTCTGAAGGAGAATATTTCATATTCTCTTTCATATAAATGTCGATCTTAAAGTAAATACAATAACTTTAATCTTTTGGCTAAATTTATAAATTGCACGGTGATGATTTATATTTGCTCAATTTATACGCACAAGAATTTATGTTACAATGTATAATATATTGTAAACAAAATTCTGCTAAAGAGCCAAAACACTTACAGCATTACATCCACTATTATATAATGAATTTAATCAATATAATTTTTGCAATTCTCTCTCTTTTTCTCTCTCTGTCTAAGATATTGGTATATACGAATATAATTTCTAGTATTTTTCCGATAGCTTCCGATCTCTTAGAACATTATATAAAAACTTTGTCCGCATCATTAAACATAACAGAAACTTATAATATGGAAGTCTAATCTTAGTTTCTACGTTTCCATTTAATAATGCGGAGCTTAAAAGATAAAAGCGTTATACATATGAGCTGAGTGATGATAAGAATGGAAATCTATTTAGATATATATTATTTACTCAAGGAAAATTCAAATAATATGCATACGAGGATATGACACATGCTATTTTCTCTCTTTTTCTATATTCTCTGACATATAACAAAAATAAAAGTTGAATCAAAAAAATATTGTCTGCTTTATATAAAATTTATTAATAATTAAAACTGCGATTACTTCTCCTAACACAAATCTAGAAGACATCCATGGACATCCAAAGGATGTTTTACTTCTGGATATTCTCTACATATTTTATATTTTCTGGATATTTTATATTCTTTGGATATCCTCTGGATATCCTTTAGATGTTCATCCTTTGGATATTCTCTGAATGTTCTTTGTATGTTTTCTGGACATATGCAACTTGTTGGATCAACAGAAGTGTTTTTGTAGCATTAAATAATCTTTTTAATTCGTAATATTTTTTAAAAATTATTTAAATTTTATGAGATTTTTTACGTAAGAAATTCCAAGTTTTGTTGGTGCATTTTTTTGCAAAAATGTTTGAAATTAGTTTTATTTATACAGACACATACAACTGTTGATTGTCAGCTGAGACGTTTATTTGATATTGTTTTCTTTTTTATACTTTAGTTAGTATTACTTTAGTAGATTTACACCGTCTATGAAAAATATATTTGACATACAAATAGCTTCATTGTTTGAAAATCCAAGGAAGCACCAAGAATTACAGAATTTTAAAGCGTTTAAAGCACGACAAATATTGTGACTTTTTACCATACACTTTTTCTTATCGCGGTTCGCAATCTCTCTCTCTCTTTCTCTCTCTCTCTCTCTCTCTTTCTTTCTCTTTCTTCAGCCGATTCTCCTCGAAAAATCCCAGAGTTTTTAGCTGTCAGCGCTGTTTACGGAGATGAATCTCGTGTTTATACATTTTTTTTATTTAGATTCAAAAGTGATTTGTTTTGCATGGCAAATTGTATGTTTTATAAAGATACGGAAAATAACTAAACTCCTATTGCGTTATACAGTGGCGTGACGAAGCGCAGATATGGATAAGTAAAAGATTATCCCGATTGTGCGGAATTTTTACAATCGTGTCTATCAGATTAAATCAATAAATTTCTCAAATAAATGCTTATCTCGCATATGACACATATGATATATGCGGTGAAATGGCGTCACTTTGCTATAAAAAAACATTCAGGTGAAATTTATTTGGGTCATTAAAAAAAAAAATAAATAAAAAAACTACGCTTACTCGTATATAATTTACATTCCGCAGAAGTTAGGATCGACGACGATAATTTGAAGACAACGTGCGCTGTGTTACGTCGAAGCAAAGTTGCATATTATTCGCGCGCAATAAAATCGCGCAGCGAGAGGTGTGCATCGCAAAAAAAAAAAAATAAATAGTTAACGTAACATGCAAATTAATTGCAAATTAACTGCGACGTTCCGCAACACGCATAGAAGTAGGAATCGTACCATGCGCGCTATCATACAATCTTGCTGCATCGAGGCTTTCTGAACGTCGAAATGGTAAGAGAAACATTTTCTCTTGAACTTCAATGAATAATATAAATACAAAATTAAAAATTAAATTAGAGAAAAAAAGAATAAAACCAATAATACCGAATATAAATGATTGAAGTAACTAATAAATAAAAATGTGTAATAATTAAATTAAAATTAGAGAAATATATGAAACATTAATAATTATTAAACATTAATATATTAGGTTTTTTTATAATGTATTTTATATTTTTGACATTTTTAATATTTACATTTATTTATTTAAAAGACAAAGTTATTGTTAATGATATTAGCATATATTTATAATGTTTATATAATATATAAAGTATATTACTATTGTATGTGTAATGTATTAATTATTATAATTATATAAGAATATAAGAATATAATTATATAAGAATATTTTTCTAAAAAATAATAATATATGAATTAATTGTAATAGTTTTAATCAAAATATTAAAAAAAATATACTTTACAACAATAATGTTTTACAACAACTTATTAATTTTTCAATAATTATTTATTTTAGATGTTATTGTATGAGAATTTTAATGACGATATAAAAAATAATAGATGATAGCTATTAGAAATATATTTATCAAGAGACAGAGAGAGAGAGACAGAAATTTATATATAAAAAAAAATATAAAACTATAATATGTAATTCACTCAAGATTATTGCAAAGATTATTTTTGTGATTAATATCAGTTATATAAGTTTATTTTTTATATAAAAAATCAATTATTTACCAATTTTTTACTAAAGCTTTCGCAACAATTGCTTGCCCGAGAAAAAATTAACGTTTTCTAATTTAAAGGAAAGAAAACACGTCGCAATAATATTGCGAGCGAGCAAATTGTGATTATGACACAACTGGATAATTGCCGTAACAGGACGTCGAATGAGGTTTCTTAGATGATAGATAGGATTTTGAAAGAGAAGATCCTACACGCCTATACGATCGACGAAAGAGATTATTTTTATCGTATTATGGTTTTATCGCGATTGTTATTATAAAAAGCACACTCACTTCTAGTTTGTTCATTAGTGAAATGAATAGTGACAGGGAATGTCATGCCCGTCATCGCGGTTTCTCCCTTGCATTTTGGAAAAAGAAGAAAAGATTTAATCACGAGGATTCTGATTGTGTAACAAAATTTTATACGGCTGTTGATACAATAGTTAAGCTATCGCTTAATTATTTATGTGTTTGTAATAATAATTCAACAAGTGTCACAGAGCCTTTCAGATTTTAAATTCTAATTAATGAAATGAACTATAAAAAATAAAATATAAAATGTGTGACGTGACTAAAAGACTCTTTTTTGTTATCAATTTTATTTATTTATTAATTAATTTATTATTATTTATTATTTATTTTTGATTTATTTTATTTATTTATTTTTTTATTCTATTTATTTATTTATTTATTATTATTATTTGTTTATTTATTTATTATTATTTATTATTTATTTATTTTTAATTTATTTATTTATTATTTATTATTATTATTTTTTTAATAGGATTATATATTTCGTGATTATTTAGTTCCTGACATGAAAACTGTTTTATATGAAATTATTTTGCGCATTTCAATCGACGAACAATTAATCTGCATTTATCTTTTTTTACAGGATGAGGCACCCGTATTATTAACTGCAAATGGAGCGCCCATCGCCGAGAAGAAGGCCAGCCTCACCGTTGGTCCTCGTGGACCCATGCTGCTGCAAGATTTCGTTTATCTGGACGAAATGTCGCATTTCGGCAGAGAAAGGATCCCTGAACGAGTTGTGCACGCTAAGGGAGCCGGTACGCTTGCTTTATTTCTTATAGTGCACACCAATTCAATATATTTTATTTTCTTGCATAATAATTTTTATTATAATTTATATAATTAATAAATAATTTATATAATATATAATTAATTTATAATTTATATAATTTATTATTTTTGTTCATTAACAAAATATTCGTCAAAATTCATTAACAAAATATTAAGATATTAAAATATTATATTTATATTTTTTATCAATTAACTTCACACGTATTTTTTTTTCTTCTTTCCCAGGTGCGTTCGGCTACTTTGAAGTCACCCACGATATCACCAAATATTGCAAAGCGAAGGTATTTTCCAGCATCGGAAAGAGGACTCCCATCGCAATAAGATGCTCCACCGTTGGTGGCGAAAGCGGTTCTGCCGATACTGTCAGGTAATAAATAAGAAAAATGTTACAATAGTGTAGTGCGAATTATTATTGAACTTTGACTCGCAGACGTTTTAATAAATATTCAAAAGATGAGATAACTATGTGCCCTCTCATCTGCCTTTTTATACATTTAATGTGCGTTGCAAGAATATATGAAATACTTAAAATATTATATATAAAATATTAATATAATATAGATTATATATATAATTATATAGTGTTAATATCATATTAATATTATAAATTATAATATTATAAATTATATAATATTAGTATATTAATATATATGTTAATATATTATTAATATTATATAATATTATATTTTATATTAATATATTAATATGATATAATATTATATTTTACATATAAAATAGAAAAAATGCTATACATAAATAGTTATTTCAACAAGTTTTACACTGTTGAAGTAAGTATTATGATGCAATGTCCGCCATAAATGTTTGTTTTATTGTCAGTAGAAAGTGAATGAATCGCTCCCGCGGTTACATCGGCAAAGCAAATATTGATTCTCGATTGATTTTTCGTAATACAATGATTTTTCATCATTCAGCGATGGTGCAATAAAGGAAAAACATGATTTTTGAAAGAATTGCATGTTACTCTTCTGAATTGCGCTTCACTGACGCAACATAATTCGAGTGGAAAATTTAAATAATAATAAAATGAATAGGCAAAAATATTCTCATATATATATATATATATATATATATATATATATATATATATATATATATATATATTTATTTATATATTTCTTTAATTATTATCGATGTTCCGTTTTGATTTTTCAGAGATCCGCGTGGATTCGCCGTAAAGTTCTATACTGAGGAGGGTATCTGGGATCTCGTCGGCAACAATACGCCGATCTTCTTTATCAAAGACCCTCTGTTCTTCCCAAGTTTCATACACACGCAGAAGAGAAATCCCGCGACCCACTTGAAGGTCCGTTTAAATGTGATTACAGATAGCTAATTGATTCAATGATCAAATGCATTTATGTATAAAATAAGTTTCTTATTTTTATATTAGCATATGTGTAAGTAATTATATTGTGAGTTAGAGATCATATAAATAATTTTTTTTTAGGATGCTGACATGTTCTGGGACTTTATCTCCCTCAGACCCGAGACGACGCATCAAGTTATGTTTCTCTTCAGCGATCGAGGCATTCCCGATGGATACCGCCATATGAACGGCTACGGTTCTCATACATTCAAATTGATCAACTGCAAGAATGAGATGGTCTACTGCAAATTCCACTACAAGGTTCTTATTTAAAATAGCAAAAAATAGCGGTATATCTTCATCTATCAATATTAGAATTCTTTAATACAATACAAATATTTGATAATCGACAGACCGATCAAGGGATCAAGAATCTCCTTGCAGAGAAAGCCGCCGACCTCAGCGCTTCCGATCCCGATTACTCGATTAGAGATCTTTACAATGCTATTGCTAGAAAGCAATGTCCGTCCTGGACGTTCTACATTCAAGTAATGACCGATATTCAAGCGAAGAACTTCAAGTGGAATCCGTTTGACTTGACAAAGGTAATTATTATTACTCTTCTATCGAAGATTATTTTTTAAGATTTTTGTTTTTTGAAAATTATACGAATTTCTCTTATAGGTTTGGCCTCACAAGGAATATCCGCTAATACCGGTGGGCAAATTGGTGCTGGATCGCAATCCCGAAAACTATTTCACTGATGTGGAGCAAATGGCCTTTGATCCGGCGCACATGGTACCTGGTATCGAGCCGAGTCCCGACAAAATGTTGCAAGGTCGACTCTTTGCTTATGGCGACACTCATAGGCATCGCTTGGGACCGAATCATCTTCAGTTACCAGTGAATTGTCCTTACAAGGTAACACTCCAATTTGCGACAGGATAAACTATATGATTCCTGGCATTTTTTTCTATAGTTACGATAAATAATTCCATGCTTTCTGTATTATATTTATTTTGCAACTTGCGATAATTTTTATCCATATTTCTTCAAAAGAAAAGAAGTAAAGATTTTTCACTCAAGTAACATATATATATTTCATATTTATATTTATATTTATATTTATATTTATATTTCATACTTATATTTATATGAAGAAATGAATTTTGCAACTTTGATTTATGTAAAAATATCTTATATGGGTTTAAGTTATTAAAAAATTATTCGAGAAATATTAATATAAATTATTATTAATATATTTTATATAAATTATTATTATTTCTAAATTAATATTTTTAGCAAAAGTCTTTATTTGATTAATAATAAAAATTACTATTACTATTATTTTTATTATTATAATTTTTATTAAAATACATCACATTATTCGATTAGTATATAATATTTATTGAAACATCTTCTAAAAATTAAAAAATGCGATTATTTATCCCGTAGGCGATCTCCACGATGCATTATCAGCGAGACGGTAACATGGCTATATACAATCACGGAGGTGCGCCGAATTATTATCCAAACAGTTTCTCCGGACCGAGGGAGTGTCCGGCCGTTCGTTCGCCACCGTTCCACGTGAGCGGGGATGTGGATCGTTACAATCCCGACGATGAGGACGACTTCGGTCAGGTCACTACCTTCTGGAAGAAGATCCTCGACGAACCCGCAAAAGAGAGATTGGTGCAAAACATGGTCGGAAGTCTGCGCGGCGCCTCGCCGTTTATCGTGGAGCGCGCCGTGCGAAATTTTGCCCGGGTGGACGTCGATCTTGCTCAGAGATTAACGGAGGGCTTACGTAAATGCGGGATGCAGATCAACGCCTTGGGCAAATCAGCCAATCTCTAAAGAGGATTTATATCTACATCTTTCTCTCTCTCTTCTCTCTTAAGTTTTGTATTATAATTTGTTCCTAACAACATACATGTTCAAAAAATATCCAGAGGACATCCACATCAAGATGATTTGTATCCTCGGATGATCTGAACGGCTTTTGAACATATGTGTTGTTAGGAATGTAGCTCTTGCTACTTAAATACGTAATATATATTCCTCGATATATAATATTTTACATTGTTTATCAGCGATTATTACTGAAAATATTTCTTTCCGCAATGTTGTACACTACTTTTAATTATCGAAATTTTTCACTGGAGTTATTGCTCCTTGTAACGCTAACTATTATTTTACAAAGGTGTAGGTGCGAACCTATTCTGCGGTGCCTTTTATGTATAAGAAGCTTATGTATTCTGCCTATTGAAGGAGGATAAAAAAAACGCATTATTCTACTCTTTACTATTTTCTAACATATTTTGCTACAATTGTTATCGATTTTAAATGAGTGTTGCAAATGAGTATTTTTTAAGCCGGATAATTCTTTCGAAGGAAAAATCTGTATGTGTATGATGAGGATTTATATGTAAATAAAATTAAAAATTGCTATACATATGCATTATATATATCGTAGCATTTTTTTATCATTCTCGTAGCTTTTGTCTGCGAACAAAAGGATCGGAAGATCTTTTATCTTTGCGCGAATTCTCAAGGTAGACAGCAAAATGAGTCATACCTCCAATTAGGGTAACTTGTGGCAACAAAGCTATTTCGATTGCATTTAACCTGCGTTCAAAACGCATCCGCTTTTATCCGTCATTTTGGAGTCAAACCGTGAGTTTCGTGAAAGGTACGTTTTCATTCTTTTCATCTTTTAATCGATATAATTAAAGTAACTAACTGTGTAAAAAGGAATAATTTTATGATAACTTTTATTTTATTTTATTTTATTTTAAATTAAATTAAATTTAATTTTAATTCAAATTTAATTTAATTTTATTTTAATTCAAATCTAATTTTATTTTATTTTATTTTTAATTCAAAATTAATTTAATTCAAATTTAATTTTATTTCAATTCAAACAATTTTATTTAATTTTAATTCAAATTTAATTTTATTTTAATTTGAACTTAATTTTATTTTATTTCAAATTTAATTTAATTTTATTTTAAAATTGCTATAAAAAATATAAAACATTTTTAAAAAATTGTTATTTTCTCTTCCTCCAAAATTTAGTTTGAACGAAGTAGATTGTAAGTTCGAAAGAACAGATTCTCCAACGATAATAAGCGCTACGTGCGTTTAAATGCGCGCTTCGCAGCGTGACACTTCCGGCCAAATTCCTCGTCTGAGATGCTATAAGTGCACACACATACAATTACAGCACAGCTGTTCGTTTCACGAATCCCGTCACGGGATGCTGTCAACAAACGCACGCGTTTGCAGATAAATCCGATGCGTTGACGGACTTGAATCTCTCCTCTGAGAAGGCCCTTCATCGTGTGTAACTGTCAACTGCGTACGATTAACCTGCACGACTAATTATTATTATTATAATTTTTTTTTTTGTTAAAAAATACTGGGGAAATGAAAATGCAGTTGGATTGTCTTTGCAGATTCCCCTCGCAGCGCAAATCGTGGGTGTTCTTTTTATAGAGTAAGCTCTCTGACCTCTTTCTGTTCCTCCAAGAGTGTACTCTCGCAACGGTCTCTCCTCTGTGGACGCACAGATCATGTTACGGCCAATCTTTTAAATAATTATTTATATACACATCCAACACTATGCCAGACAGGTATATATAATTATATATGTTTATATATTATAGATATTATTATGTACAAGAGTTTTATCTGCGAATAGAATTTTACAAATATTTTTTTTTCTTTTTTTTTTCTAATGATAAAGCTGTAGCATACTATATATTGTTCTTTCGTGCATCGATTGATTCGTCCTTGTATTGTTATCATTGATATTTATCAATCGCTGTAAAGAGTAATTGGAAGATCTTGATGTACATATAATTGAATGATGTTTTGTCAGGAACAAAGTTTTGGTCGGTGCTGGAGTAATATGGGGTGTAACCCTTTGCTATCTTTTCTTTAGTCGCAAGTTATTAAGACCCATGGCATTATTAAATTTCATCCCTGCTATTTTATATCGGTCAGTTTATCAGTTCCTTCTGAATAAAAAAACAATGCAGAATATTTGCAGGAGTTTGCGTTTGTTGTTTTACTAATCAGAGAATAATTTTCATCATTAGTGAAATGTTAACAATTAAAAGCTACATGTTATATTTTTGAAGTTATTTCTATTAATAATGTATGTTCCTAACGACTTTTAAATATTTAAACATTTAGTTTGTGAGTTTTTTCTCTATTTATCTTTAATAAATTGAATAAAATTTTGTTTATAATTATTTAGCAATCAAAAAATGGAGAATGAAGATGAACAAAAACATAATGCGGATGATGCTGGTACATCAATGAATTGTGATAATAATGTACATATAAATGAGCAAAGTGAAGCGCAAAAGGAAGTGCAAAAGTGCGTAGAATTTATAATTTATAAGACATAAAAATGATAACAGTTGAGTCGTGAGTTGAAAATTCATGATTCAACTGTTAATTATACATATTTATTCCAACTACTGTTAATTATATTATATATATTTATTTCAATTAACATTAATTATACATATTTATTTCAACTAATTTTAATTATTGTATTTCTTGCATTAACAGGGAACTAACGTCAAATTTTATATTGGGAGGATTAACGGGAGCGTCGCCACCGAAATTCGTGTCTTTTGACGAAATTGTAAAAACTGCTAATGGAATGAAAAATATGGCCTTAGCGCATGAAATCGCGGTAGATAAGAACTTTCAATTGCAAAAATTGGAACCGGAAGACGGTAGCTTTCATAGACGAGTAAAAGAAATAATGCACAAAGCTTTTTGGAATCTGTTAGCGAAGAAATTGGCCGAAGACCCGCCAGATTATTCGCATGCACTGATTTTGTTGAAAGAGATTAAAGAAGTAATTATATAATTTCTTTTCGTTCTTGCGACAAACCGAAAAGCAAGAGTCAAATATCGTATAACAATATATGTTACTTATTTCAGTCCCTGGATGAGCTTGTACCGCCGCAAAATTCCAGAATCAAGGAAAATATCAGAGAAGTGCTCGATCTAGACTTGATCAAACAGCAAGCGGAGAAAGGTGTATTAGATTTTCATCATTATGCGCAATACATAATCTCTGTCATGAGTAAAATTTGCGCGCCGGTCAGAGACGAGAGGATCAAAGAGCTTTCGCAGCAGGTGGACATAATCGAGACATTCAAAGGTGTCATGGAATTGTTGCAGTTAATGAGATTGGACTTGGCAAATTTTACCATCACAATGATGAGACCGAACATCATCGCCATGAGTGTCGAGTATGAGAAGGCAAAATTCGCCGAATTTTTAAAGATTAATTCGAACGGTCTGCAATACACGGAGAAATGGTTGCTGAGCCATTTCGATCCGGAGAAGATCGCGAGTTCATCGAGCAGCGATACCAGTAACATAAGACAAATCACTCATTCTCTAGTGACAGAGGCGTATCTTGACCTCCTGGAATGGGATTTCAATCCAAACGCCGAAGTATGGATTTATTTTTTTATCGAAAAATATGTGGGATTTTATGTTACTTGATAAGTAGAGATGTAAAAAAACTTTTTTTTTTCTAATAGAAAAAAAAAATTGAAAAAAAATTTTTTTTCATCGGAAATTTCCATTTGGAATTTTTTTATTATTTTTTTAAATATGATATTATTTTTGGTAATATAATAAGTAATTTTAATGAATTAATGATTTTTGCGAATTACATCAAACTCGACATGATAATTTTCGACGGATAATTTTCAATTGGATGCATAACAAAAAATTTCTATTAATTAAAAATAGAAATTACATAACTATATAGCCAAATATAATGCGAGTTACATTTAAAATAATAACGATTAATTCAAATCTCTAAATCTCTATCATCTAAAAAGTTAAAAATAATGAAAAAACAATTTGCCGTAATCAAAATATAAAGATATTAAATATCTGAAAAAAAAATTGAAAAGACATTTTTTTTCATAAAAAAATCATTTTTTAAAAAAAAAAACATTTTATTTTTTTTTCTATTTACATATTTATTTATAAGTTTATTACAAGCTAGATGTGTTTTATTTAGACATTGATGTTGGATCAAGGAAGAATTCTGGAATTGCGCGACACAACCAGTAGATTGAGCGTCATTGGGTCTGTGATATTATTGGTTAATAATACAATCGGTGCGCCAATTCATGGGATTTCGAGTTTTAAGAAGAATATTAAGGAGCACTTGAATGCATTATTGGATTCTGTACATTCCAACAAGTATGTTCAGTCATAATTGAAGACGAATTATGATTAAAATATATTAATTATTCGCTTTTTTCTCTATAAACTTTGTGGCTTTATTAATTCAGAATATTATACGCGGAATTTATTAACACAATTCTTCCGCCAGGGATTTGAAAGCTGCAATGCCAAATATTGTGCTTCAAGTAAAAGAGGATGTGAAAGCGACTTTACGGGAAGTCGATGCTCCCGAGTTGTCTCCAGAATTAGAAACATTATTGGAGGGCCAGATAGCCGATCTTGTAGATACAAAACATAAGATCAGATATCTTGTCAGTAAGTATATAAAAATTAGTATGACGATATTAACGCTTTGCGCTATGAATAAATATTGTTTTAAGGTTTGCGAATTAGACAATTCCTGCAGAAAATCATTCAGACGCAATCTGTTGCGCCCCAACAAGTACCGCCAGGTCTCTCCTCGCTGCAAGAGGAATTAACGGCCATCGCTGCCCGATTTGTAATACTTATTTCGCACAATCGTAGTGTATTTGGTGAATATTATCAAGACATTGTCGCGAACGCATTTGCGAAAATCGATGTTGACAATAACAAGGAGATAGATGGAGCACATACTATGGAATTGTAAAAAATGAAAATAGAAACAAAAAGTGAATATTAATACATCTTTACGCATATCGCTTCTGTTTTAAGATATGCAAGATTATATCGAGATTGTTTATAGCTTCAATCGATTATATAAATTTTTCACAAATCAGATCAATGACAAGTATCGAATTGCATCTATATTCTTTGTTCATCTCTTTTAATAGTGATATGATGGATTTCTCTTTTTTGAATGGTATATCGAGTTATGGGTGTATATAATTTTTCATATTTATGTCTATTTAATTGCATAATGATATCCATAAATTATATATAATATCTATATATATATGTTTAACAAAAAAATATAGAAGAGATATTTATATTTATTATGATTCACCAATCAACATTAATGATGAACAATAAAACAGTGCTGTTTTTTCTTTTTTCTATGCTTATATATGCATTACTTGGAGTTTACATAAAAATTATGTACAATATATTGATTTTAATGAAATTAATGATACATGATAATATTTTTTCTTCTTTATCTCGTATTTTTTAACAAAAATATTTTGTATAAATTTTAATATGTATAATATATATCCGATTATTAAATGCGCGCTATCGTGTAATATAAGTGCATATATAATAAAGTATGCATATAAGTATGTTTAATATTTTATCACACATATATTGAGTATCATATCATTCCTATATAATTGTTAAAGCCAATTTTACTAGTTATAGTATATTATTCACAAGGCATAAAGAGAAAAAGATTATTTAATTTTATTAGATTTTATATTTTTGAACTTTTTCTTGATCTCACTATAATAATGCCTGCACCATTTTTACATTCACAGCATAATTTATAATCAAAATTTCATATAAATGACATAAACTTGAATAAAATATTTATTACAAAACATGTTAAAAACTCTTAATCTTTTATTAGTCTGTACAAAAAAAATTAGTCTATCTAAAAAAAGAAATACATAAATTTAAGTTAACTAAATAAAACTATGTACAAAATTCTCTTACTATTCTTTAATACTGCAAATTGAAAGGACCATTTTATTTTTTATATAATTTTCAAAAGTTTCAATATGTTGTTTTTTTAGAAAACTCTGAAATCCTAAAAATAAAAATATTTTTTGAGTGAATTTGTTCTCTTTACTTCACACACGCAATTTTAAAGATTACAATGTTTGCTTTTCTTATCATTTCACCTCTTCATTTTATCGATCTGTAAAAGACAAACTTACCTATGAATAAATGCTGTAATTTCCCGGTGAGTGGAAATAAACTTGACAATGTTTTTAATAATTCATCAAAATCACCATTTTGCGTATAGCTTTGTATCATGATTGCAAATGTTTTATAATCATTCGCTGATAGCGCCCGTTTTACCTAAAAGTATTATTTACATTTATGCAAATATTGCATTATTTACTTTTCTATAAATATTATTGAGAGTCTTTATATACTTACATCTTTCAGATATTGTTTTCCTAATGTCTTCTTATCATCTTTATTCACTTCTTTAATGTTTTGTGTGATATTTACAGAATTACTTTCTGTTGATGAAGAGGTTGAGGGAGCAGAAAAATATGCATCAACTCTGGACGGTAAAATATTGATTCTTCTTCTTTTAGCTGTTGGTTCGTCGATATGTTTTGCCAATTCGCATGTACTCTGACTGTCTTTTAATTTGCAAGTACTAAAATTGATCGCAGATTGTGGCTTCACCGACTTTCCTTTATCCTTTATACTTCCATCCAAATACATATCTATAGCGAAACTATTCTTACTCTCTTCTGTTACAAGGTTGCTTTGTGCCTTTTGTTTTAAAGAATGAGATAATGTTGTTTCGAAGGTAGCGCCTACGGCAGGCAGCGATATATCTTCGTTCCCATATTGTCCACGAATGAAGTCATTAGGTTGTGGCAGCTGTGAAATTGTCACAACTTAAAATAGACTATTAAGTATATAATGTTTTTTTTTTTAGTCGCATTAATTAGGGTAAAAACTTGCAATATTTTCCGCATTCCTAAAGAATTCGCGTAACTCTTTTGTGATCATTCCGAAATTCGTGAACTTCTTTATGTATGGCCTGAGCCAAGCGGACAATTGTTTCTTGAAATTTGGATTTTCGAATCTACAATCGCAGAGAATCACGGCACCATAATCGCTCTTGTGTCTTATTATCCTGCCAATAGCTTGATTGACAGCTCGTGATGCTTCAAGTTGATACCATTCTTGCCCAGTTAAACTCTAAGTATTAAATTTGTTCATTATTCTGATTAGAGATCATTACAGAATGATTAATTTTTATCGAAGTTAAATGTGTGATTTATACTTCTTTCTCCGCTGTCCTTATTTCCTCCAAGTATCTTTGCTTTAACATAACTCGTGGATCTTTCAAGGGCGGAAATGGAAGACCAATGATTAATACAGCCCTACCGTTTGCATTAGCGAAATCCAGACCTTCGCTGACCTTTCCTCTGCATACCGCCATGAAAACCGCCCCCTTGCAAGATGGATCTCTGATTTTTTGATAGTATTCGTTCATCACATTAACAAATCCATCTTTCGAGTTGGGTTCTACGTATATGGGCTATTGTCCAGAATTATTAATATACCATATTACGTTACGAAATACATTATTTTGTAATACTAAATATTGCTTACTTTACGTTCGGCAATCTGCGTCCACAAACCCATATTCTGCCATTCATCTCTGCATTTTCTCATGATCGGATATGATGGAAAAAATATCAACAATCCGTGAGGGACAATGCAGCTAAAGTTATATACTGTTCTTCCAAGGGATGCGATATACTTTGGATCATTCCTATGAAGATGTAAGTGTGATAATATAATAAAAGAGTTACGTCTATGCATAATAGTATTTACCTCGTGTTGTAAGATGAATTGAGTGGATGGTTATCTGGACCCTGGCTAAGAACACCAACACATACTTGTTCTTTTGTTACAATGTGTGGATTTTCTAGTTGAACCGCTATTGGTATACCAAGTTCCGATATGAACGGTTTCAACGGAGACAAAGTACCGCTTGTGAGTATTACCGAACGTATTCCTTGTTCTACCATCTGCTCCATACTATATAAAAAGAAGGAAAAAAACACAGCTATATCTTTTGTATGATTTATAATCATATTTTCCTTTTACTTTAAATGATTTATACCCAAAGCCAGGACTAAAACACCAATAACTAATAAGTTTTCCATCCATTTTTATTGTCTTCTTGGTTTCCCAAACGTCATTCTTGTAATTCTTTTTCTGCTCCTCTATTTGTATGTGGACTTTGTAGCAGCGTTTTACTTTCTCCTTGTGACGTACGATAGAACTACCACTATTGAAAGCAGTCTTCAATAAGTCACTAAATTTTTGCAGTGCATTTCCCTTTCTTGCAAATGGAGAGGTACTAGTAGTTGTCAAATATGAAATTATCTTTTCCAATTTATCTATTACAATTTGTTCCTTACCATGTGTTAACTATTATAAAAATCATAGAATCATTGTAAATAAATAAATAAATAAACAGCTAAAAAATATATATATATATATATAATTAAAAATATTATTTAATAAAGATATGTTTGTATTTAAAGATATATATGTATTTACTGATAAAAAATGTTTACCTCAACTTTCTCAAGTAATTCAAAAATAAATCCACCAGGGAAAGTGTCTCCCTCGTTACGATTTCTTAATTCGATGGAATCGATTGCTTTTTCCAGTTCCAAAAACATCGTCTTTAAGATGCATAAATCCTCTGCTGTGAAATCTTTTTGAACATTATTTTCTGATAAAAAATCATTTTCCAAATCTGCATCCTTAACTATATCTTTCATCACTGCAGTTACTTCGTCAATACATAATGCAATATCTGTACTACTTATCTATATGAGAGAGGATATATATAATATTTAATTCAAATATGTAAAAACGTAAAAGGAGAAAATTTGTCTTTATATACCTGTAATGACGCTGCTTCTTCACAAACTTTCTCGACATTATGAGCTTCATCCAATAAAACTACAGTGTTTTGTAAATCTATACCTTGTGACTTTCGTGTTTTAGGATCCAGCAGATAATTATAAGGCATGAAAACAATATCTGCGCTTTGCTTCAATTCTTTTGCCAAAAAGTATGGGCAGCATTTGTGTTTTTGTCCAATTTTAACTAAATCTTCTATATCTAACACTTCTTGTTTAAAAATAGGATCATCTTTTCTAAACATATTAGAATTTATATAATATTTTAATAGCTATTTTATTTTTTCACTTTAATTAAAAAATTGCTTGAGTGTTTAAGCACACACCTTGCCTCGACATTATTGTAGTAAAAACAAGTTCTTGATTTTACTTTGGAATGACACATGTGTACTTTGTTAAAAGCACTTGCTTCTTTAGAAACTTCTGGATGAATGCATAGCTGATCTCGAGATCCTAACACAGCAGTGGCGACATGTTTGTACGATGTTTTCTTCAATTCGTGCATAGCCTGAGACAGTTGAGAATGCGTTCGGGATGCGTAAATAATTTTGGGCATAGCCCATCCAAAATTTTGAACATTATCCGGTACCCCTGATGCTTTTTCAAGTCCATCAATCAAATATTTAAAAAAATGTCCACCAAAGTCTTTCTTCTCAACTGCACCAGCTATCACTTGTGCTTGTAATTGAGCTTTCTTTGTCAACAGCCAACTTAAGGAAGAGCACAAAAGGCTGAGAGTTTTTCCAGTACCTATAGGATATATTTATTTAATCAATGAAAAATAGAAAAAATAAAATAAAAAAAGGAGAAATAAAAGAAATGACAAATAAAATGTATCGATCAAAAAATTTTATATTTCATGTAAAATTTTCTCAAATGACGAGTTTTAACTTAAGATATAAATTATGTTTTTATACAAAAAAAAAATTATATTTTAAAATATATTTTTTTAAATATAGGGCTTTACATTTTCAATTTTTTTTTCTTTGGAATGCTATTTAACGCAAATTTTCTAAATCAAGATTTTTCGAAATTAATTGTAAACACGAGTATACCTGTGGGGGATTCCAAAACACCGTGCTGACCGTTTTGCAGACATTCTATTACTTTTCTCATATAATCCTCCTGTACGGAATATGGTTTGAAAGGGAAGCTAACGACGACATCATTAATCGTAATGTCAGGCATTTCGAGAGTCCGGTCAGTCAACAAACACACATCAGCTGTAAGAATTCTACGGGATAATTCTACGGGAATGCTTCTTGTTTCTTTCCGCTTCCCGCCAGAATAAAGAATCAACCTAATCTTATTCCCGAGTGGATATTTCACATTTTACCTAACTTTACTTACCTAACTTTACTTACCTAACTCTCCATATTGGAAAGAAAAAGATAAACTCTGAACTAGTTCAGCCAGTTCAGCTAATACGAACAGACCCACTGTTAGTACAGAAAGTGCACAAAGTGCAGAAAGTGCAAAAAGTGCAATTGAGCGAACAGATCTCTTGTTTACGTAGAGTTCGCGATTTGTGAAGAGTGTCTCGACTTGTTTTCGTAATTTGTGTTCAGCGATAAAAGGTAGATAAGAGAGAAGCCTCTTGGGGATAATACCACGATAAGGATTTGCACAGCGATGAGTTGACCGAAAATAAGCAGGCCGTTACATTTGTGGGGGAGACAACTCGAGCGATCGGATTCATGCGTGACAGCTGATCAGCTGACGTGAGACCGACCGGTTGTTGGTGCTGGAGAGCGATACGCGTGTAACAGGTTTGTGCCTTTTCGAGTTATTTTTTGTACTTTTGTTTATTCCTAAGCGAATTCGTATAGTTTCCCCGTCCCCGTCTTCTGATAAGAGCGGAAAAACTGAATTTTGAATAACGCGTAGATCAACTTTATCTGTCGCGTGTGTATGAGTGAACATTGAAGGTCAACAAGTATTGGTTATTGACCCCGAAAAAGAGCTATATACGCGAAATACTATATGTACGTCTTCTCTTGAGCATTTTAAATACGTAAACTTTCGTATCCCTATATATTTTTTTATAACTTTAAGTAAGCAAGTTATATGTAGTAAAAATATAAGTGGTTCATATATAATGTATCACTAAGAAACTTATGGAAGAATATTTGAATTAAATTTATATATATATATATATATATATATATATAAAATTTTATATATATATATTAAATTTTATATATATATATATATATATATATATATATATATATATATATATATATGAATATATTTAATATACATATATATTTAGAGATTTTCTTAACGAATATATTTTTTTATGATTATATGTGAAATAAAAGGTCAGTGTCATTAGCTTATCTTCGAGATAAGAATAAATGCAGCAACTGCTACTGTAAATACATCTTACTGCAGATAAAAGAATAAGCTTGTTTTTGATAATTCTTTTATTCAATGCGTCTTAGCTTTGAATGAAATAAATATTTCATTTGTTTTATATAAATAAGTAATTACATTATTTAAATACAATATAATTATGTGTAATTTTTTTTTATGTGTAATATTTATTTCTATTATATGTATAATTAACAAGGAAAACTCACTACTAATTTTTATTATATTAATAATTTTTAATAAACTAGTAATTTTTAATATACTAATAATTTTTAATATATTAATAATTTTTATTATATACTAATAATTTTTACTATATACTATATATTATATTAATTTTTGGGATATGATTAAAAGATAATTTATATTTTTGCATAAACTGCCTACATAGATGATGTAAAAATATTAATTTTGTAACAAACCTATCTCTCTTATTTTGCAGCTTGTGATTGTAATTGTAATAAACTAGATACTCATTATGCGTCTGGTAATTTGTGACACAGTGGATTATGTCGCAGAATGGTCTGCAAAGTATGTTCTGAAAAGAATCAATGACTTCAATCCTAATGAGAATAAGTATTTTGTTCTCGGTCTCCCTACAGGTATGTTAATTTTTATTTTTACACATTTATTTAATTGTATTATCTAATCAATCTTTTTTTTTTGCTTTCTTTTCCTATTGTGCAGGTGGTACACCATTAGGAATGTATAAAAGGCTCATATCATATTATCAACAAGGCAAAATTTCCTTTAAATATGTTAAGACGTTTAATATGGACGAATATGTCGACTTGCCAAGAGATCATCCTGAATCTTATCACTATTACATGTACAACAATTTCTTCAAACACATAGATATAAATCCGGAGAATGTGCATATACTTGACGGAAATGCGTCGGACCTTGAGAAAGAGTGCAATGATTTTGAAAAAAAGATCAACGAGGCTGGTGGAATAGAATTATTCATTGGAGGTACATTGGTAATTTTATTAAACGTAAAGACAACAAATTTTTTTTTGATTGCAATAAGTGTTTGCAGAAAAAGAAAAAGTGTCAAGTTTTTTTATTCGTAAAACATTATTTGACAGGTATCGGTCCAGATGGACACATAGCTTTCAATGAGCCAGGCTCGTCATTAGCTTCTCGCACAAGAGTAAAAACTCTTGCGCAAGATACTTTGGAGGCTAATGCGAGATTCTTTGGAAATGACATCAATAAAGTGCCGAAGCAGGCTCTAACTGTAGGTGTCGGCACCGTAATGGACGCGAAGGAAGTAATGATCCTCATCACTGGATCTCATAAAGCCTTTGCCCTTTACAAAGCAATAGAGGAGGGCATTAATCATATGTGGACAGTATCAGCATTTCAACAACATCCTCGTACACTTATTATCTGTGATGAAGATGCAACTTTGGAATTACGTGTGAAAACGGTTAAATATTTCAAGGTAATCTAATTTAATCATGTATGTAAATTCGATGTTCTTTCATCATGAAATAGAGACACGCTAAGTTAGTTAAAAATATAACACGGAAATTCCGTCTTGTATACAATTTGTATGCTATATAGGCACTCAGTGATGTACATCGCAAATTGATTGAGGAAGATGGAAATGCAATTCCCCGTCGCACAGTGCAAAATAATTGAAATGGTAGTTATCGTCACATGATCTTTATGATCAATCTAAATTCTGTCAAATTATACTAATAATACATATCCATTTTCCTTTCTGCATTTTGTAAAAATAAGTTGTATATGATATATAAATTATATTTAGCTATTCTTATGAATTTATCATAAAAATTTTGAATGCTAGATAATTAAATTTAAAATTCGCATCATGTTTTTCTTACAGAATTTGTGGGATATTCATAGCAAATTGATCGAGCAAGAAAGCCGGGCACAATGAGAAATTTATTATTTTTGACGATTCAGGGGAATCGTCGAAATTGAATAAAAGAGGATTCAAGAAATAGAACGAAGATAAATTAAAAATTGATAATCAAGCTGTGACTAAATTGATGAAATATTATGTTATGAAATATCCTACATTTGTTATTTTAATCATATTTTGATTTATATGAAAATTTTAATTATATATGCTGTATTTTACAACTGCCATATAAATGCCAGGGAAATGTATTTTTATATTGTTCTGCAAATAAATTTATCTTTTGTATCATCACATGTATCTCAGGAAAATATTTTTTGAATGTGATTTGAAATTATAAAATTAATCTAATTTCTTATTCCCAAACATTCCGATAAACAAAATATGACCTATCAAATTTAATTTTTAATTAATATACGAATATTATATATTTATAAAAATACGACACAATGTGATTGTTAAAGACACATAATTGTTATAAAAAACTCTTTAAATATATAATTTGTGTATAATATAAATCACGGGATCATCACAGATTCCTCATAATGAAACGAGGACAAACTGATCGGGTATTGAGAGAGAAAGAGAAAAGTTGAAGCGAGACGATAGCTGGGAGGATTATTATAGCCGCATGCGAATTGACTACACGCGTCTCTGCATGCAAAGATTAATCTCATCCGGCACATATATGTATACGTATATATATATATATATATATATATATATATATATATATATATATATATATATGTGTATACAAGCATCACGTGGTGCCAATCGTGACTCGAATTGTCATATTAAGTGATATAAAAATTCTCTCTATTTTATTATTTTTTATCCGTTAAACGAAATGTTATGTCGCCATAATTTAATTCATTTCTCGAGACAGAATTTTTTTTGTCTTTTCTTTGTTATTCTTATGTTTAATATTATTAATTTCTAATAAATATTGAAATATTGATTAAATGCTTTTTTCAAGGAAAGATGACCATATTCTCATGGATTCTTTTGCAAGCAAATAGGAAACTATCATCAACAACGATTAGCCATATTAATCTGTGATCCGTCCAATGAAAAATTCTCTTTCATTTGCCGGAAATTAGAAGCAAACTCAAATAAATCCGTCAAAATTAATATATAATAAAAGCTTTCTTCTATATTAATCTTTTCTCTCTCTATTTTCTTTAACAAACTTTAATATTTTGTCAGCTTAAAGCTTCTTATTATTCTTATCATATTGAAAAATGTTGTCAGAAATTATATTTTTTGCGAAATACATCGAAATAATTAAATAAATAAATTTTTTTGAATGCGATTACTTGTATTCGTTAATATACAGGGTGTCTTAAAAATTTTGACACACCCGAAGTATGAAGGTAGATTGGACCAAACTGAGTCGAAAAGTCCTATACGATTTTGCAAAATTCGCAATAGTTTTTGCGTTATTAATTAAAATACGTCTCTTAGTAAAAGCATCATCTAAGCGAGAGGTGGAGTCACGCTGACACCTCTTGCTTAGATGATACCTTCGTTGCTAAGAAACGTACACAAGTAATCCGTCGTACATGCCTGCTGATACACATATTTTAATTAATTACGCAAAAACTATTGCGAATTTTGCAAAATATAAGACTTTTCTCAGTTTGGCCCAATCTACCTTCACACTTCGGGTGTGTCAAAATTTTTAGGACACCCTGTATAGATTAGTAAAAAAAAAAAAAATCGAATAGTGATACTTCTACAAGTAAAATAAGAATAAATTTAAATAGAAAAGCTTGTTACATTAAAAAAATAATTACAAAATAATAGACTAATAAAAGCATGAAAAAGCTGTTAATAAATAAAAAAAAATTTTTTAAGATATCATTGTCGAAGTATCTTTAATAGGCATAAATGAAAGTGGATTATTTCGACACTTCCTTTTGTGTCTCTTCATGCAAATATATATGTGTATATATATATATATATATATATATATATATATATATATATATATATATATATATATATAATAGACGTAAAAAACGAAAAAAAAAGAAACTGTATCGTACAAGTTACATGTTAAAACGGATCTAACAATAAATAATGGACATACGAAAAATTAGCAAGGTCACAAGAGCCTAGACCATAATTATGTAACATTGATCGAATTTTTGCGTTAAAAAAAAAAACCTTGTTTTCTTCTTTCTTATCCATAGCAGTCACTTACTTCTATAAATGCGTTTTAACATGTATTTTATATGATGTACAGGGTGAGTCTTTTTAATCTTAGCAGGCAAATATTTCAAAGATATGCAATTTTAAAAATACTGAATACTGATATAGATGACCAATGGAGTCTAGTCAGTAGACAGTCTACATGTCTTGTATTTATTCTATATTTATGAGATCTCGTATTGCAATCATTTGAATATTTAAAGTATATCTAATAGCTGTTTCTACATATTCATGGATATCCCTAATGCACATTGCGAACATTCAGTAGATATATATTTAATCTATATATTAATTTCTGTATTAGGGAGATACCAAGTATGTAAAGTGTTTCACCATTTATATCTATTATTAAAGATAATTTAACAAAATATTATATATATCTATTTTACGCTTAAAAAAAAAATTTGAATTTTTTTTAACAATCTTTTTGTATTCTTAATATAAACTCTTACTTTAATATAGACTTTTACTTTTATACTTATTTTTGTAAAATATGAGTTTAATTCTCATAAATAAAAGTTTGTGAATTTTGTGAATTATTAATATATTAATTATTTAAATTTAATTATTTTATTATTCATTTAATTAGATCAATCGTTTGTGTTGCATGGACTGTGTATGTTGTATATACATATTTTTGTTGCGATTTTATTACTGTCACGTCATGATAACGTCAAATCATACTTGATAACTGTTACTGCTTTTCTTCCATCAAGCAGAATTTAATAAAGACACAGCACACAAAAATCTGCTGCAAAATCATATGTGAATTTACTTGCATGTTTTGCTAGCATTTTATCTAGAAAGTTCTGTCTTTTGTATCTGATATAAAATCACTCTCTACAGTTCTTTCTCGTATTTTTTAATATTTCTAAGAAAATCGGATGTAATTATTGTTTTGACATCATTGTTCGGTACAAAACTTTACAAACTTACTAATCAAAAGCTTTACCAATTGTCTTACGTTACAGTTGTTTTAGGCTTTTACTAAAAAAATGTTGATAAGACAATCATCATCGTTGATCATCATCATCATCATCATCATCTTCTTTTTTTCTTCCTTCTTCTTTTTCTTCTATATGGCTGATTATAGACTTCAAACAGTAAAACAATTGCCATAAAAATTTTAATCATAGATTTAATACACGATAGTAAAAGTGCTTAATCGCATTAAAAACGTTTGAAGTCTCTTGCACATCGGGTTCGTTTGCTACAAATTTTCAAAAATGGCAAAAAATGCGTTTTAAGGTGCTTCAATTTCATTTTTCTTAAAAATTTGACGTGATAGCCCATTTTGCCTTACGGATTTGGATTCAGCGCACAAAAAGCTATAGGAAATTATTGGTTTTTTTTCGCAAAATTATACAGTCCTGCATAATTATTTACTTCCTAAGAAAAAAGGAAGATTAATTCTAGCGAGAATGTATATCTAATGATGACTGTCAGTTTTCGCATATACTTTAATCTATTTATATTAATCTCCAATCTCTATATAACATAAGTTTTGAAGAGCTTTTCTAAGAATGCATTGTCAGTTGATGAGCGCACATGACCTTCATCAGAGAGATGATTGGTTGAAAAAAATCCAAGTTATATAAAAGCATTTGAAGAAAATCTCGGAGGATTCATCGTTTGTTTATGCACAGTATTAAATGTAAATGATATTAATACGCTGAGATATGAGATAGATATATGAATGTAAGAGACCGATAAAAGGAGAGGATCCCCACTCTAACGAACATCCAACTTTTCTGAGTTTCAAACAACATATGCAGAGGATGTGCCTCCGAAAATTTATACTGCATGTACAGTACGTCGCATGTACTAGAAAGGAGAAGAGGCGAATCATACGGCGGTGATTATCGCAAATTGGAATGACAGTTCGCTGGTGTTGAATAAACGCGCGCGCGCGCGCGCGTTTATTTTACGCTCCCGTATCTCGGGCCTGTCATCAGTCTCGGTCCGATACGAGAAGCGATAGCTAGTTAACGCAGATAGATAGATCAGTGTAAGTGTTTTCTTCCTTTTTTTTTCGCGACGAGATATCATGAATAACGAAGAGTTGAAGACGATCGAGTTGCGCGAGCTGCAGCCGATACTTAGCCGCACGTTCGGCGATCAGCTGATCGTGGTCCGTTATACCACCAAGAACCTGTTGCAGCCAGGCGAGAATTACGGGAGTACCATATTCGACGTTCACGCTGTCATTAAGCGTAATGACGAAGCGGAGGAGGAGGATCTTTACTTGGTGGCGAAGATGCCGCCGCCGACGCAATTTCAACGAAAGATCTTTGACAGTCCGTATTCGTTCAGAAAGGAGATCTTCATGTACGAAGTCATCCTGCCCCATTACAATAAGTTGGAGCGTGACTCCGGTTTGAAGGAGGACGAACTATTCAACATACTGCCTAAATACTATCAATCCCGATTGTCGCTGGATCCGAACGTCGACTTCGACGATAATGCCGTTATTCTAATGGAGAATTTGAAAAAACGCGGCTATTACATCTGCGATAGAACTAAAGGTAATGTTAAATCTCTTTTATATTCGAGACACATAAGCCCAGAGCCAGATGTTTTGAATTTTTAAATAAAAAATCATTTTTCAGATTTCTCATCTTAAAATTCAAAAGAACTTTAAAACCTTTTGTAAAAATATTTTTGACAAATAATTTTAATCAGAGTAAGTAGTGTTTCGCTTATAGATTTTCGGTCACAAAAAACAATGCCGCTGTCTAAATTGCTCTATCACGTCAGGTTTTAAAATTATTTTGGGTGATGATTTTGACTGAGAGAAATCAGCGATTTTCCATTTTTAAATTCAAAATAACTTTAAAACCTGATGTGATGGAACAATTTGATTTGCGGCATTGTTTTTTGTAGTCGAAAATCTATAAGAAACACTGCCTACTCTGATTACAGTTATTTGAAACATTTTTTTATCGAGCTGTGTAATCAATATATCAGTTATTAGTAATTTCTTACGGCTTAAGATTTACTATACTTTTTATAGATCCGCGTATAGAACAACTAAATTTTGATTTTGATAAAACTTCACACACAGGGGAGGGGGTGGGGTTAGATAAATTCAGAAATTTTCGATTGCGGCCCAAAAAAGATTCTAAGAGGTGAAAACACCTCTCATATGTAGTGAAATTACGATTATCTTATAATTAGGCATCTCTAGACAGGGACGTAGATAATGGTTCAATTTTCTTTTCGTTTATATTTTTTATATTTTTAAATTTTTGTACACATACTTTTTATTTTTATATTTGTTTTAATATTGTTGAGAATTAATATATTTTATATTTTTTTTCTTAATAATATATTTTGTAAAAAAATATAGTCTTTGCAAAGATTTTTATAATATCCTTGTAATCGATAATTGTTGGCTACTCCTTTCTTGATTTTAATAGAATTGCTAAATCCTATATCTGATTAAACGATTGGCATTGAGCTGGATAAGAGTCAATTTTTACATGTCTGGACACTTTAAAAATTATTAGCGTCTATTAAAATTTTGCGCCCTATGCTGGAGTGTCCATTATGTAATACTGCCTATAATAATAACGATGGCGCTCATATGTAGAGCGACTTTTTACTTTTCTTCATATATCTTGAGAATTATTCGAGATATCAAAAAATGTTTTATGTAAAAGTTTCATGGTAAAAACATCTCTATTTAACCATATTAATAGAATTTTGAAAAAATTATTTTTGGAAAAAAATTTTAAAAAATCTTTGAAAAAAATTATTCTTAAAAAATTTTATTAATATGGTTAAATGGAGGTGCTCTTACCATGGCACTTTTGTATAAAACATTTTTTGATATCTAAAATAATTTTTAGAGATATATCAAGAAAGTCGCTCTATGATGGATGAAAATTGTTCGGAAATTTTCGGACAGTGATTGAAAATTTCTAAATTCATCTATTTACTCCCCTCTCCTCTCCCTCCATATATGTGTAAAGTTTCATCAAAATCAGAATTTTCGAGTTTGCAAGATTGCCTTGTAAGTTGTGCAAGATTTTGATTATTGTCATATTATCACGGAAAATATTATATTTCTAATCGAGAATGCTTTGATCATTAAAATTAAAAAAAAAATTGCGCAGACAAATTACAAGTTTTACACAATGCAATTATAAAAATATAGCATAAATTATTTACGAGTTTTTTCTAAATCGCATTTGACTTAACACTTCGTTAATGTAAATTTTTAATTATCCTATCATTCGTTAATCATAGCAATTGCAATATATTTAATTAATATTCAATTATAATATAATATTTTAATCATGTTATGATTTTTATTAATTTTATCGAATGATTTGTAACTCTTTTCTGTTAATCTTAAATAATATGTGTGTGTACTTAATATTATATTTGATTATTTAGAGATATTTGTGATAAAACACGTAATAGAGTTTATATCATTCTATGCACAGTACAATATCTATATTTTTTGTTATAAGCATGATTTATGATCTTATAATAAAAACGCGATTTAATCCTTGACTCTATTTTTCTTCGTGTTTTTACGCTTATTTCTCTTGGCGTAATTCACGGGGAATAAAGCGTTATTAATTACCTTCTTATAAAGTCAGCCGTGAAAGTGTTTCATATAAGATTACTAACATTATGTCATTTATAATTGTCATTGTTAATTTAAGATTAGATTATTATATCTGATTACTAAGATAACATATCAACTATATGATTGTCATCGTTTATTTAAAATTATATTTGTTATACTTGAGATGATCAAAAGCTGAAAATATGCTTAATCATTTAATGACATTCATTTGCCTTTTGTTTTCGCAACCCAGGATGTGACTTCGAGCACGCGAGAATCGCTATACGGGCGATGGCAAGATTTCACGCTCTAGGAATGGCCGTCAAGTACAAGCAACCGGAGTACTTTGAGGTGCTGAAGGAACATAGCAAGTGCATAAAATTGGAAACCGAGGATTTCGCACACATGCAAAGTGACATACTGAAGAGGATAGCGGAGGATCCGGAGATAGCCGTTCACGTCGATCGATGCAACGCGGCGATGACCAACTCGTTTAAATACGGTTTGTGGGACGCCCTGCCCGACGAGCCCTGGTCCACCATCATCCACTCGGACTTCTGGGTGAACAACATCATGTTCCATCGTGACGAGAACGGCCGAGTGGACAACGTCAAGTTCGTTGACTTTCAGAATTATTTGTTTTTCAATCCGCTGCGCGAGATGGTCTTCTACCTGTTCTCCAGCACGAATGTGAGCGACGATCGCATCGAGCAGCTGATGGATCTCTATCACGAGACATTCGTGGCCGTCCTGACCCAAATGGGTTGCGACACCGAGTCGTTCACGAGAGAGAAGTTTGACGCCAAGCTAGCGAGCGACGCCAAGTTCGAGTTTATGCATTTGATCTTCATGCTCAAGATACTCACGTTGAATGTGCAAGAGGATGAGTTCAGCACAAAGGATATGAGGAATTTTATGAGGACCTATCAAGGCAACGAAGCATTCGTCCAACGGCAGCGCAAAATTATATCGTATTTTGTTCAGCGCGATTGGATTTAATACAATTGGCTCCCTAAATGTTAAATTATATACATATATATTATTATATACACATAATTATATATTATATACACATAATTATTTATCACGCACGGTAACGTAATGCGATTGATTACGTTATCATACATGTTCTTTGACTCTTTCTATGTATTATGATAGTGATAAGGAGATGACATAAATTTTACAGAGAAATAGAGATATATGATGTAACAAGTTTGAGATATATAAAATATATTTTTATATAAAAACTCTTGCTCGCATTTTTTATAAATACTTGAATAAAATTAATCTAACTTATTCTAGGATCGATTTATCACCTTCTCTTTGTTTTGGGAATTTTCCTGTTTCTATTTCTGTTTTTCACATTTGTCACTTCGTAGAAATTGCTTCCTATCTTCTTCCTCTTACTCGCGCGTTCTATAGCCCTTTGCTGTTTACTTGTTAATTTGTCCATCGCTTTTTTCGCGAAGGACACTGACGAGATAGTGAATGCGCCGCTGCTTGAATGAACCTTGGAAGTAGTTTCACTATCGCTGGAATTATATTCATTGTCTATAAAGTCCAACGCGTTCTGTTTCAGATTATCCTCTTCTTCGATCGCATCCTCATCATTATCTTCGAGAATGTTATCAACGTTCAAAAAACTTTCCTGATCGTTATTAAATAGTAAATTAGCTGTATCTTTCATTTCTGAATTTTCCGATTCCGGCTCGCTTTCTACATTACTATCATCTTCTTCAATATTTTCATCTAAAGTATCGGGCTCCAAATCCTTTCTGATGTCATCGCCCGAATAATGTAACGCAACACGTATTTTTTTAAAATCTTGCGTGACTGTCAATTCATTCTGTGTATTCATTGCTTCCGAAGATAAGCTATCACTCTTTTGTGCCGTTTCATCGATGACATTTGGCGCACTATCTCGCGCGACAATTGTTTTTGTATTAGTCGTATGTTCCAATGGTTCTTCAAAACCTATTGGAGGAATATAAAATGGCAGTTTACCGCGTTGCCAATCATTTAATACCATACGGGCGACGATGGCTATGTCGGGTTCTCCCTTCTTCAAAAGCTTGCCACTTCGATGAGCTAATTTTTCCAAAAAATCGACATGATCTTCCCACTTATCTATTTTATACGTTTTACGTATGTATTCAGGTTTCACTCGTTCTAGAACGGAGGCGATGTAATCTTCTGGGTTCTGAACAAGTTCCACTCTCACGACGCCTTTCAACACCTTCTCTGTATCGGTTTCCGTCGACGGATAGACGACGCCAGGACAATCTATCAGATAGATACGACGCATAAGAGTTATATACTGCCATACCTTTGTCTCACCGGCTATAGGTGCTACTTTGCAGACCTTCTTGGAACGCAAAGTATTTATAATAGAACTCTTTCCTGTATTAGGATATCCTATGAAACCCACGCTGATCTGCTTTTTATCAACATGCAATTTTGAAAACTGCCTCAACAGATTTATCAGAGAGCCTTTGCCAAAGGGATGTGTCAAGGAAGCATGAAAGGCAACCGTTGGATATTCCTTGCTCAGAATTGCTACCCATCTTTGCGTAACCCACGTTGGTACTAGATCTACTTTATTTAATATAAATATCAGATGTTTGTAAGGTTTCTCGGTCTTTAAAAATTTCTCCACAGGAGGAGACCTGGTACCCATCGGATCCCTCGCGTCCAATACTTGCAGAATAACATCCGAGGAATCAATGACTTTGTACAACTCATTCCATATCCTCTTACTTTGTCCTGCTCCCATGATCCATTCTCTCTGCGCATCTTTTACACCAGTATCCTCGCGAATTAGATCATAATCTTTGGTATCCTTCTCCTTGTTGTAAGTATCTTCTTTTTCTTCGACCGATTTTTTCAATTCATCATAAGATGTTATCATTAAATTGGGTCTCTTTCTTACCTTTTTTGGACCAAAAACACTTTCAAAACTTTCCGTATCTAACAAGTGTACTCTTGCATTTGCTGCTTTTTGCTGAAGTAAAGTTATAGGCAATTGAGTCGGTTTCAAGACGACCTTATAGGGATCCTTTATAGCAGTTCCCAATTCATTTTGGAATTTTTGTAGAGCATTTTGCGAGATAACTCTTGAATTACCGAACCATCCCCGAGATGGTTCCACGCGTGACATAGTTCCAGAAGTGTTCCAGCCTTGAAAGGGCGCAGGGCTAATGATCTTTCCAGAACGATTGCGTTTTGGTTTCTGATTACGATACATCTGTAATCTTTTAATAGTCGCTTTTGTTCGTACTTTAGCAACTCCTTTCAATCCTTCCGTTGGACGTTCAGGATTCATGCTATGCCCCGAACGATTAAAGCCCTGCTTACGCGGGGCTTTAGTAGTGCCATGGGATTTAGCCATTGTACCTGTATAAAACAAATATTATTCAATATATAAAATATAGCAATAATGTCAAACTCTATATATAAAAATATACATTAATGACTAGGTTCGGGGAGCACGCTCATAGCGCTAAAAGCGTGTTCCCCGAACCCAGCCAATGAGTGCGTTCAAGGAGCATGCTTTTAGAGCTATGAACATGCTCTGTTCTAATTCAACTTTAAGTAAATAACAAAGATAGAACGATATTTTTAGCGCGTAATCGTGCTTCTCGAACGTAATCAATATATGTGTATATATATATATATATATATGTATATATACATACATACATACATATATATATATATTTATATATATATATATATATATATATATATATATATATATATTATACATATTAGTGTATATATTAATGTTAAATATATAAAACAGAAGATATAATGGTAAAATTTTTTTCACTCATTTCTTTCAAAACTGTAAAATCTTTTATATACACACACACAGTTTAAAGGATTTAATTTTAAATATCAAATTTTGAACTTTTGTAAAAATTAATGTTATGTTTGACAAAAATATTTTTTAATATTTTGGCAAGTATACATAAATAATACCTTTTAAGATAGAATTTCAATTATAAAATGCAACGTACATACGACTCAGGTTAGAGACAGTTAGGGTTAGATTTACGCGATGTGCACGTGCACCTTCTCGCTTATGTAAAGTCCTGCCAATTTTAAAAACTATATTTTAACTAGTAATTAAGTACCGCTTTTATCCCTGCAAAATACCTATGGAATATAGAACTGTTACGTCTCAGCGACGCTCTTTCTCTCTCTATACCTCAGTTAGTGAGAAAAAGATTGCTCTCTACTTTTATAGGGCAACCTGCTTTCACCGGCTGTACCCCAGGGACGCCGAGAGCTAGGACTAAGTGGATCTAGGGGAATGATGTAGGCACGGACTAGTTGGTTACTAGGTAAGTTTCACTAGGTATTTTAGGGATATGGACGCAACTAGGTATATGTAATTCGAAGGTTAATCAGGTTTAAAGAATAGAATTTTAATATTATAATAAAAGAAATATATCGATTATGTATCTAAATATCTAATATATTCATCTATGTTCAAATGATTTTCAGTTAATTGATATTTTAATTGGGAGCTTAGATCACGAGAAGGAATTGTTAAATTATGTTGATAACTTTCCTTAACATGTGTTATATTTTGATATAATTGGTTTAGTAATATAAATTCTGGCGTATACGTAAACAGGCCAGTAGGGTCACTTATTAGATAGAGACCGTTATTAGTTAAGTCGATTTTATTACGAAGTTTTATTCGTGAATGTTTTTGAATGTCTTTATGAAATCTATGAGAGAATTTCAAGCGATTTGTAAGGGCTAGAATGAAAAAAACTCTTTTACAAGGTATTATACGAGGTTTTGATTTATTAGTAGAATGTTTAAACTGATATATATATATATATATATATATATATATATATATATATATATATATATTAATTAGAAACAGTACAAGAGTTAGGGAATTAAGATTCGGAAAGGAATATTATAATAGAAATTAAGAGTAATTAATAAATTGTGGACACTAAATAATAGAGAGTTAGTTAGAGCGAATTAATTTATTATGAGAATTGTCTAAAAAATAAAGTTTTTTATTTAATATCAATACTTGATTATATTATGACTCTAAATTTCTGATAGAAAGAGAAGGTTTAGAAAAGTGTCGAATGTCGCTAGGGGCACCGTAATAAGCGCTCGGCAACGATGGAATCTTAGGGAGAATAGGTAATGTCGCCAGGGCACCGTAATCAGCGCTCGGCAACTAGGTTCAAAGATTGGGTTGTGTTCAGGAAATTAGATAATAAATTTGATTCCAATTTAATCTCCTGTTGTCATTTCTTGTGGGAGGTTTCTAAATCGATAGGAAACGCCGCCAGGGCACCTTGATCAGCGCTCGGCAACTAGGTTTAAGGGTTATATCAAGAATTGAAAAAGAAAGGAGAAGGTTGCCAGGGCACCATAAGCGCTCGGCAACGAGGTTTAAGGATTATATTCAAAATTTAAGAAGAAAGGAGAGAATCGCCAGAGGCACCATAAGCGCCCGGCAATGATGGATTTTCGGGAAAAAGAGCAAAATGTTGCAAGATTAAGTCAGGTTTAAATGATAACAGTAGTGTATATTTTGCATGGAATTTATAAATCTTACTTAGTATTGATATTATGGGGGTGTTTTAAATAATAGTAGGATAATAGATTAAAGTTGACTGGAAACTGTCAGCCACTTGCTAATGCTTGACAGGGGATTTCTTATTATTTAGAGGATGAAAAGGTAATTGAATGATATTAGAGGTTGTCAGTCAATTCAAATAAAGTTTCTAATATTTATGGAAAGACGGGGGTTTATAGTAATTGTAAGTACTTATCGTGATGTGGCAGGAAAATCCTTCCTTCTGCTCAAGTTCTGGTCGTACTCTGTTAAGCTCTTCTCTCGTCCTTTAAGACCTCGGTCGTAGATGAGGTAGGCCTGATAAAAGTACACAGACGTATGTACAAAGTTTTTTATTATTTCCTTAGTTTTACACAACTTAACACTGAATCGACAATAATAACAATTAATATGTTAATCGAAATTGTATAGCGAATAGTACGCGAACAATGACCAGGTGCAGAGCGGATGAATGATTCGAAAATGAGTTCGTGAATGAATGAATGAACGAATAATACGGAGCGAATACTTGTACGAAATAGTAATGAAATAGTAATGAATAATGTTGACTAAGAATGAATGCTTGAAGACTTTTCAATTGAATGACTCGAATGCTTGAATGTAAGAATTGAATGACTCAAATGCTTGAAGACCTTTTAATTGAATGCTCCGAATGCTTGAATGTAAGAATGAATGATTTGAATGCTTGAAGACCTTTTAATTGAATGCCCTGAGGTTCGAAATCGCCGGCTTATGTACTGTCGAAACAAAGGGTTTTCGGGCCGTGTGCATATCACGCGTTGCGTTCTGGAATGTTCTTAGGATGATTCAGTGGAGGACTTCCGAGAAGAAAGATTTTTAACAACAATTCTTCTGAGAATTGTCGATCGATATGTTTATCTGCCTATTAAGTTTCGGCGCTCGTGGTCGTAGCCGTCGCGAGTCCGTTCGACTTATCGCTCGCAATCAGGTTTCACTGATATGAGGCCTCTTATGCTCATTCTTTTCAGCTTAATTAATATTTTATAATATAAAATTCTTAATAATATGGTTAATATTTATGCTTATTAATTTATGCTTATTAATCATTTGTTCTATTTATTTCAGTTCTGATAATAAGTTGGCAATTTATATAAAGTTATGGCATTCTATAGTTTAGAAAATAGATATTTTAGATAACTTATATGTATTATATGTAATGTATATAATTTATGATTCCATACAATATAAGCCTCTTAAATTTATATTTATAGTCGCTTGATCGATACTACAATAAAGCATATTAATTTTATTAAGATCATTTCTTTATGGAAGCATTCGCACATTATATAATAACCTGTTTTAATTAATATAATTTTAATTATTTATAAAGTTAAATTGTATTAAATATAGTATTGAAAGTTTTGTATGTGATGTTTTGGATAAAATAATTATAAATATTTTCAACAAATTATTATTATATACGTTTTATGATTCCATAAAGTACGGCGTATTTACTCCTCAATTTAAGAGTGAGTTATTTTTATATATATTTGTCTGTGTGATTAAATATTAAAATCTTAAAAGCTAAGTATTAGTATTGATATTATCGAGTGTGAAATTCGCTCGCAAGTCCGTTCTTAAATCTTAAATCAGCAGATTAGTTCTAGAAAGTCACTGCTGTACAGCTAGCTCTAAATAATGCTTTCTGATTCGTCGATCTAAGGAATTCTCAATTCCTTGCGCCATCGATTATTATTATTAAAAGGATTAAAATATATTCGGGTTATAGGCTAAATAACCATATGGAACTAGAATGATAAGCGATTAATGAAATTAGTTAACAATTAAAATAAAAGCAAATGGATTACATAATTATTCCATAGGTATTTTGCAGGGATAAAAGCGGTACCTAATTACTAACTAAAATATAGTTTTTAAAATTGGCAGGACGTTACATCTCCCCCCTTATTTAAGAACAAATTACGATGTTTTTGTAGTGATTTGTTCGAGATCCTTCAATCGATCTTTTAGATTTTTATAAGCATGATTTTCAGAATCATCTATCGCAATGGTTGCTGATTCGATGTTGACTCCAGCATTTTTGCTCCGACTCCTAATGAGAAGGTTCCATCTTGAAACATTCTTCGACATAAGGAGTATCCAGTCTCGTGGATATAGTCCGCTCTTCCATTGTGGATTGCCGAGACGTGCGAATGCATTCCGCAGTGGTAGATTGTCCTTGAGATTTTAACCTTGCATTGGATAACCTCTGCATGGTTGTAATCGGAAAGTTGTAAAAGTTGGACGTATGTTTCGCTGGTATTGGGTTTTCGATAATTTAGGTTGCATTCACCAACATCGAGCAGCGATACCGAAGTAATGTTAAGGTGTTGGCCGCCGCAATCAAACCCGATAAGTGCGCAGAGTGGGCTTATAAAAATGAATATTGCGAAGTGTCTTAACATTTCTGCAATTATACAAATATACATATATATATATATATATATATATATATATATATATATAACAATATATATACATATAACAATATATATATATATATATATATATATATATATATATATATATATGTATATATATATGACTTCCTATTTTACTTACTTAATGTCTATATGTCTATATTAAATTTCTTTTTTTTTTTCTTTTTTTTTGTCATTACTCGTAAATAGCTACATAATGCATTTCTTGAGAGTTAGGATATATAAGAGTACATTTTAATATATACATATATGTGTTACAAGTAATTATATTAATAATTATATTATCGATGCGTTAATTGAAAGGAAAAGTATATATAAATGTCTTAGAATCTTAAAGCAGTATTATTATAATAGAATTTTTTTTATAAGATAATGTATCTTTCTATAAAATTTAAAATTAATATAATATTGATAATACAAAATATATGTACATAATATATAGGAATATATTGTATAGACCCCTTTTATATATTTTTTTTTTTCGTATGTGATTCCTATATGGTATTACCGAGTTATATGTATTTAACTGTATCATCATAGAAGGCGAAAAAATTGTTAGCAGTTAGTTATTCTAGTCATTCTTAGTGTATCGTATTCTTGTTTACTATTTCAAGTGGCCAGACATGGGATATCTATTGGGTACGATCAGTGGAACGGCGGAACGCCGCTAAGAAATTTTCGTCAGTACGTCAGCGGACATAGCACGACATCAACGCATCTGCTTATTAGGACTATAGAAAAAATGGAAGGCTTTCTCGTTGTTATATTGGACAGAATGGTTCGTGTAATGTGTCCTACAGAAGTAAGTAATAATTTGAGGTAATATGTATACATATAGTGTATATAATATATCTGCATGTATGTGTGTGCGTATATATGAGTGTCAATTTACATGTACATACGTCCTCAATTTATTATACGTATATTTATTATATATATAATTTTACATTTTCCAGTTCTTCAGTAATGTAGAAATAAAGGGATTTATCAATATAGAGAACCGCTAATGGGTGAGGGCGGTGCGTCACGAGGCGCGAAAATTTGGAGGATCTTTGGCGCGATACAAAAGAAGCGAGGGAGGTGGAGGAGTGTAACGGCGTAGACTTCGACGTCTTTGACCTAACAAAATTGTTCGGCATGGAGCCTTACGAAATTGTGGAGGTGGAGGAGCCATGGGATCTCTAGGAATAATTTCTTTATTTTGATAATAATATGTCTATTTTTGAGTGTGTTTTTCTTTATTAATTTATAGTTGAATTCAGAAATTGCTGGTTTCTGTTTCATATCAAGTGAGGACTTCGTAATGATAGAAAAAGACATCCCCTTTGATTTATTTTATTATTCCTTCTTCATGCATGTATATTGTATTTTATAAAATGATAAAAATAATTAATACGTATTTCCTATAATTTCAATATTTTCCTTAAGGTAAAAATGTTACTCTATAAAAAATATGTTTATGAGAAAATTAATAAGACCAACAGATCACACCGGAAATAAGTTGGCGCTGAAAGTTTATATTTTTTAATAAATAACAGACGATGAATGAACTAAATGAACTTTTAAATAAATTAAATAAACTCCTAAATGAACTACATTTTGCTCTCGTTAAAGAGAATTCCTGGTGAGAACCATTATTAACCATCAAATATATTTCGCTGTAATCTGACAGTTTAGTTAATTGATCTAAACAAGTAGATTATTCGGGCGCTCTTAAATAATGTCAGATCTATATATTGAGTTGTGACCTAAAGTCGGACCAAATGAAAATAATTTTTTCTAAGTAACACGATTTCGTAAGCAAGACGATCTACTTAAACAATTCTCAGTCTTAACTCTAAGCACAATGCTAATAATGTTAACCGCAGTGATTTTGATTCTTTTATTCATAATCATCATATTACGGTAGAAGACAAAATATCCACCAAATTATCCAAATAAATTATCAGATAAATTATTCTTACATCCCTTTTGCTCTACAGAAAGCACTGTCGATGTGCTGTTATATTGCGTTTTTTTATTTTATTGGAATCATGTTTTAATAGATTATAATATATTTTTTCTATACAGACTTAAATGTCTAATTATAAATGAAATGCTTATATCCGTAAATATTCTTAGTTATTTGATTTTTCGTATATAATACAAAATTTTATTTTCTCTCTTTAATCATAAAATAGAATTTGAGATTCAGATGAAGAGTTTTTATCTTATTTAAGTGATAAAGATAACAATAAGCCGCATACATTTTAATTATTTATTTAATGATATGATTGCCAACATTTATATATGCGCGTGTTAATGGCAACGTTATAATGAATTAATGTTCTGGATTGCTTCCACCTTAGATTAGATCGAAGAAATTCCTTAAAAGTTCCTTAAACGTTTAAAGAAAATTTAAACAGAAACATTTAAATAGAAGACAACTTTAGACTAATACTATAAAATGGGGCAAATTAAAATAGCCGGAAAAAAAAAATTAATAAGACCAAAAGATCACATCGGAAATAAGTTGGCGCTGGAAATTTATATTTTTAAATAAATAACAGACGATGAATGAACTAAATGAACTTCTAAATGAATTAAATAAACTCCTAAATGAACTACATTTTGCTCTCGTTAAAGAGAATTCCTGGTGAAAACCATTATTAACCATCAAATATATTTCGCTGTAATCCGACAGTTTACTCAATTGATCTAAACAAGTAGATTATTCGGGCGCTCTTAAATAATGTCAGATCTATATATTGAGTTGTGACCTAAAGTCGGACCAAATAAAAATAATTTTTTCTGAGTAACACGATTTCGTAAGCAAGACGATCTACTTAAACAATTCTCAGTCTTAACTAAGCACAATGCTAATAATGTTAACCGCAGTGATTTTGATTCTTTTATTCATAATCATCATATTACGGTAGAAGACAAAATATCCACCAAATTATCCAAATAAATTATCAGATAAATTATTCTTACATCCCTTTTGCTCTACAGAAAGAACTGTCGATGTGCTGTTATATTGCGTTTTTTTATTTTATTGGAATCATGTTTTAATAGATTATAATATATTTTTTCTATACAGACTTAAATGTCTAATTATAAATGAAATGCTTATATCCGTAAATATTCTTAGTTATTTGATTTTTCGTATATAATACAAAATTTTATTTTCTCTCTTTAATCATAAAATAGAATTTGAGATTCAGGTGAAGAGTTTTTATTTTATTTAAGTGATAAAAACAACAATAAGCCGCATACATTTTAATTATTTATTTAATGATATGATTGCCAACATTTATATATGCGCGTGTTAATGGCAACGTTAAAATAAAACAATAAATTAATGATAACATATTATCACTAAAAAGGAGATTGAATGTATTGCAAAACAATAAATGTAAGTTTCTTTAAGTTATCGAAAATAATATATATAAATAGTATTATTATATAATATATAATATTATTATATAATAATATAAAAAAGTAAGTAATATTATTAAATAATAACAGGGTTGGGAACATTACTCTATAAAAATAATGCATTACTGTCACTGTTATTTTTTGTAAAAAGTAACTCGTTATCGTTATTCGTTACTGATTTTAAAAAATAACGCGTTACCGTTACTTAGAAAGAACGATTTGTTATTTTTTTATGTTTTTTTTTGTAATGTTAAAGTAAGCTATTATAGATTATATAATTATTTAATAATCAATAATTAATATAATTATTTAAATTTTTTAATAATCAATATTTAAAAAAATATTTAATATTCAATATTAAATTATTTAATAATCAAAATTAAATATAAAAATAAAATTGCTCTAAAACGAACAATATGTCACTTATGAGGTTAAAAGGAAATGTTTAATAAGTAACACAAGAATTTTGTGTAAATTACAATAAAATATGTTAGCATCGCGTTAGTTTTTCCATCAGAATAGTTATTAATACAGAGTGTGCTAGAATTTATGATACAACTAAGGACTATACAACTATGTATTCTCTTCGAGAAACCTAAAACAACAAAGACAAGATAATCATAATCCGCATACAGTAATATTGTAAATTAAAAAAAATTACTTTTGTGTTGATAATGAACTTCATTTATGATTTTTATTTTCCACTTATCAGCTCAGAAGAGTCATGGAGCGTTCGAGAAAATTGGTCCGCACTCATCAAAGACACTGATCCATATAGTCTTCACACTGGAGACTTTTCCAGAAGTTATAATCTTATAATCCGCAAAGAGAAATATATTTGGCGTTATTAGTAATATTTATATATAAGGCGAATAAAAAAATATGTGATGGATTCTGAATAATAGTCTCAGTAATAAGAGCAGTCGGCTGAGAAACGAAAGATTTGAATTCGATTTCTGATTCAGCGATTTTGCCCTTTGATATTTTTAGCGCCTTTGTCTCTCTAAGCGAATAAAAAGAGATTATTATAAATCTCGAAAGAGATTTGAGATTAATTTACACTTGATATATAAGATCAAGTAAATTTTCATAACCTGTGCATATAGAGAGTATGCATTGTGTCATAATAAGTGAGCATACTGCATATTTCTCAAACTTTAATAACTATAAAAATATAAAATATAATTTTCGTAAAATTATAAAAAATGTATTAGAATTTTTATATAAATATAAATAAATTTTATAAATATATTGATATATTTATATAATGTTTAAGTCATTTATAAATATTAACAACGTTTATATATTTTTTATGTAAATTATTCGTAAAAAATTAAAATTGTAAGAGTACTGTAAAAGTTATGGAACTTAGAATTTTATATAAAAATAGTTTTATATATATATTTTATTTTCTTACAATTTCATCTTTTATTATTTAAATGTTATATATATATATATATATATATATATATATATATATATATATATATATGAATACGAATGAATACATATGAATATATATGTCAATATACAGAGTATCCAGATTTATATGGAAAAATTAAAAAAAAAATAGTATAAACATATTTAATTTTTTTCAATCTAAACTACAATTCACCTTAGAAGTTAATGAAAATAGTCTTAATTTTTTAAATAAAAGAATAATTGAGACATAATGTAAACAATGCAAGTAATATATATTTATTTATTTATTATTTATATATTATTATACTTATTATAAAAATTTGAAAATTTAGAGATGTATAACCAAACAAAATTACAACAGATGCCACATTCGAGATTGCCAAAAAAAGTATTACAATGGCAATCGGGAGAAAAACAAAAAAAGATTCATAATAGAATGGTAGCAGACCGCTTATGAGCAAGCTATGAGTAAGAGGAAAACTAACTGCTAGAGATTGGAGGGCCAAACAAGATGAAAATTAAGCGTCGAACAACGTCAGAAAACGTTTTAAACCGGCTTATATATATATATATATATATATATATATATATATATATATTATATATAAAATGCATATATATTCGTGTTATTATTTAAAGTGCATTAATACATTATTTATATTTTGCGCACGTACAGTATGGAATTAGATGAAAATGTATTATTTTTATGCAAAACTTTTTCAAGTTTAATAAAAATATTTGATAACACATTTTACTGTATGTACTGTAAAATGCAAAATGCTTTTTTAAAACTGTTCGAGAATCGACCGCGACGCGATCGCCCGAATCTTTTAGATGTGAACGCTCAAAGATGAGTGAGAAGCGACATATAACGTGAATCCGCTGATTCGCTGGAGGATAAGGAATTTGAAATGAATACTCAGAGTTGGGTAAGTTAATTTTTTTTTAACTAAGTTAAGTTTAAAGTTAGTGGCTAAAAAATTAACTTGTTTCCCTTTATTTCGTGACTATTTGCCCTTAAAATCTGAAACTATTTTTTTTTAATTCTTTGTATAAAAAAAAAGAAAAAAATCAATCAAATCAAATCAAAAGTTAAGAAAAAACTTCATTACTTTTGAATACACAATTTGCAATAAGTCTATTATCGCTTCTCAAACGTGTCGAGTGGAGGCTCTTGAAGAATAGATACTTTGTGGGGATCAACTATCGTGCCAGCGAATGTACTTCTAAGATTAATCTAACACGCTCTTGAATATCACTTTCTAATCGCTCATTAAATTCGTATTGGTTTACTTTCTCTTCAATCGAGACTCGATTCATTTCGCAGATCGCATGTAGAAATTTTGAGTGCCTCGCATGGGAGGATCCTTGACAACCCAATATTGTCTTATATAATATTTTTATATAATATTGCGTTGTAATTTGCAAGATTGTAATATTACCGAAATGTAATTAAAATGTTCTGTGCTGTATAAGGATACTTCCAACTCTGTAACATCGATAACATTAGAGATATCCTTTTCCAGCCCAACATTCCGTCCGCTTCGTCTAAGCGATAAAATTAATATTCATAGTCCGTTCTTATATTTAAGATCGTATTAAGTGTGCTTTTGAATTTTTTTAAAATTTTATTCAATCAACGAAATGGCCGCATAGCATCTTACTTGAGATAATTTTAAATATAAGAACGGATTATGAATACCGACTTAAAAATATTGTAGCGGAATACCGACCATCGTAAGGTAATAATGGAGGCAGATCAAAGCTTTATAACATGCTGAAACAGCTAGCGTACTTAAACTAAAAACTAAGTATAGATAAAACTGACACATATACAAGATGAATTAGATACTTACAAATTTATAAATGAACAAGACCAATGTACTTATAACGTAAATTAGAAATAAATACAAGGTAACCGAGATTCATATAGATAATCTATGCCGCTGTATAACCTATATCGCTAGCAAGGATTTCCCTCAATTCTTCTCAATTGGCAGTTTGATTTACGCTTAAGCCGATCTTGATTTACCACGGCTGATGTAGAAGACGATTTATCTGACTATGATTCTGCGGCATCGGTATTGATACGCAAAAAAGAATCGAAGATGATATCTCGAGCGATCAACCTGGACCAATACTGCTTGAAAAGGCATGCACAAACTAGTTGTACGTAATTCGCTAATGTTTTGATGGCGACATTGAGTCTACCAAATGAATTTTTTATGATCTTGTATTTCTTCTTGATCGTTTGACTGAAGATCTCGTGCACCTTGTCGAGAAGTTAGAGGAGAAACTCTTAGGCTTCGTGCTGCAAGTTACTGTGATACTGTCGACGATACTTGTCGACGACACTTTTGAATGGGTATCTTTAGATTGACAGATGGGCTTGAGCAGTAGGATCAGCTGTGATTTCGCTCCTGGTGCCGTACTTCTTCAAATTGAATTGAATTTGTGATGTTGTAACAGATCGATCTTGTATTAATCGAAAAATACTCGGCAAGAAGCACTTCAAACAACGTGTTCATAAGGCACGTATTGCCGTGATTATGTAGGCCTATGATATCCGGCATCCTAATATCACGCGCGCTCGACTCAATATCGTCGCCGCGCTGATGATGGATTGATCACGGCGGCGGCTTCATGAACCTGAATGCCTACATTTGACATGTGGCGTACCATCTTGTTGATAAACTTCCTTCAGAAAGGCCGACAAAATACTTTCTTGCCAGGCCCTTCCCGGATTTTGAAATCTGCTGATTACTACTGACGTGCAATCTTCCTGATGTGTTCTGTTGTTATTGCTGCTAAGTGCGAATCACAATCAAGACACGGCGTCGATGCCGTAACGTAGGTGACGATGGTAAATCGAAAATTCTGTACTTCCAAATCAGGATTCGCCCGCTATCTTCTAAAGATGTGTGTCATCTGGATGGATCTTGCGAAACATTTTCATGGCATAGTGTACCATAATAAGTCTTCTCGGTTGCCTTCTTCTAATAGGGCACTGGCTCTATATAACTTAGATATTTGCATAGTTTTGCTTGAGCAACGACTCTTATTCAAGGCAACCGAGGTCCGTGCTCAGAATCATCTGCAATGCACCTTTCGTGGCGGGTTTTGAGACCGCCGGTGGGTTCTCCTTCCGAGAAAGGTAACACTCCTCCGCAAACAATTATTTGCAGCTCTTTTGGGGTGAGTATCCCCTCGTCAGACAATTCCTCCAGAGTCCAAAACCGCTGTTGAAGATCGCGCTGCATCGTTACAGATAGTGATAGACGACAACATTGGTAGATGGAGGAGTTTCAGCGAATGCTACCTACTCAAAGACAATTGAATGAGCGATTGGTTCATCGGACTGTCCATGCCTGACGCCTTCAAGCAGCATTCCATGAATGCCCGAATTGTCAGCGATGTCAATGAAGTTTTAAGTTTTACCACATATAAGAGCGAGTGATGCTTCTCTTGACAATGACGACTGATTCGTCGAAGAACAGGCTACAACTATGTGACTTTGATCCAGACAATTGACACAGGCTTTTCTTCCAAAGTTGATCGCTACGTTGCTCCGCTGAAGTTTCAAACCTTGAATACACGCACATGTGGTGTCGCTTCTTACATAGCGGGCACTGGATTTCCTTCTTGTCTGCTTCTGCCGATGTTTCAAGGGAGAAGATCCCACTCTTGTTCTCACTCTGCTTTGATTCGGTCGAGTGAGAAGCCGGCAAGGAAGAGCTCGCAGCGTCTAATGCGCAGGCATATCTAAAGAGGATGTCCTTGAGCTCATCGAACATTGGAAATTCTTGGCTTGATTGTTGCGAAGATTCCCACAGCAACCAGTTGATGAATCCAGTTTCTTCATTAGAATATGCACAAACCAGTTGTAATAATGTGTCACCAAGCAACCCAACTGAACAAACGCATTTCCTAATTGATGCTGATCAGATAATTAATTTAAGTAGCGAAGAACTTCAACTGAGGGACTTGATAGTAGCATCCATGTGCGTAGCTAGCAAAACTCTCCTTTTGTTGTACCAGGAAATGAGCTCTTCCCAATACGCATCCATTCGGAGAACAGGATTTATATAAAAGCTTACAATGTTTAAGCATCAGATCTCCAACGAGAAAGAGGCCCCCAAATAACTATCCACATCTAGCAAACCGACATTTACAAGAATCATAATATTAAATTAGATGTATGTATTATTCTAAATAGTTCTAATCAGATAGGTTATCCACATCTTTTTTCGTAAGAATTCTCTTGTTGGACATGACTGCTGAATTAATAAACTCATCAAGAAAAAGGACAACCTATCTGGCCACAACTATTCAGAATACGAGCTTTACATGTGATTTATTAGGTCTAATTTATAGATAATTATTCCTACATTCATAATTTAATTCGATACAAATCGATGTCAGTGACTGTCATTGAACTTTATACATATGGAAAGCCGTGCTATTCAAGAGGCGGAACGACAAATTGCATGATTTTTCTCTTTCTGTTATAGGCCTTCTATGTTAATAGAATCACCGTCAAAAATCTATGGTGGTAGTTATGTCAATTATATATACGTACATCAGTACAAAAGTCTAAGAAGAAAAGAGGCTTATATGAAAAAGCGCAGTCCAATATGTATATAGTTCAGTGGTGAATGTAAATTTAGGATTAATAAACTGACGGAAAAAAGCCTTAAATTTATCTATTATATATTATCTACTTATCTAAATTGTAAATTATCGTTTTATTGCGATCCTTACAAACAATAACTATTTTTCTGCCAATACTTATTGTTAGAGTAAGATATTTTGTTAGAGTAAAGATATTTTTCCTACGCTCTATCTCTACGACATTTCGATTATTAAATATTATTTGGATTGAAAACGCATAAAAAATTAAACAATCAAATCGCAGGCTCAAGTAATTAGCATTACGAAGCGTTTCATGATACATCAATCAATTTAATAAATAATTAATTTACAATTTAAAGTTATTTTTATTATGTTAATATTTCACGTACGTATATGATATAATACGTAAAATATATAATACGGGGCAATAAATTATCTATAACATAGTATTTATCTTTGGTGATATATTGCGCTCTATTGTTTACATATTACGGTCTTGTTATTACTCACACGATGAAACTACAGTAACGTAATAGTGCGAGATACTCCGTCAATTTCCTTTTCTAAACGCGATTGCGACAAGTGTATCGGGAAATAATTTAATATAATTAAGCCGACAAAAATAAATTTTTATCAAGTATATCAATTCGCATGGCCGATAAAAAAAATTTTTGTCAAGTATATCAATTCGCATGGCCGATAAAAAAAATTTTTGTCAAATATTTCGCATGTTCCAATAGTGGTTCCAATAATGGTTCTTCAAAAGCTATTAGCGGAATATAAAATGACAATTTATTGCGTTGCCAATCATTTAGCACCGGCGACGATGGTTGTTCCCCTTTCTCTTTTCTTTAAAAGTTTACCGCATCAATAAACCAATTTTTTAAATAAATGTGATCTTTCCACTTATCTATTTTATATGTTTTACTTATGTAGATTCAGATTTTACTCTTTTTAGAACGGTGAAATATATCTTAAATAATACTGTAATTATACGGCGATGATAGATCTTAAAGTACGTAAATCGCATGATGTATATACATTTAATCAAGAAGTAGTAACAAAAATCAAAATTATAAGAGGCAAAGATCACGATTGAAATATTGATCGAGGAAATATAATTGATTGTACATTTGGTCGATTGATCAGATGCTTCTACATAATTTTCTTGCAGCGAGAGCGATACCCAAAATAATTCTTGATAAACAATAATCGCATCAATTACCTAATTAAAAACAGATAGTGATTGTTTCAAGGATCAAATATTTTGAATTTAAAGAATGTATACATTTAATCAAGAATTGTAGTAACAAAAGTCAAAATTATAAATTATTGTTTTATTGCAATCTCTCTCTTCTCCCCTCCCCCTCTCTCTTTCTATAAGCAATAATTATGTCTTTAAAAATACTTAAAGTTTCATACATATTTATAATATAGTCTTATGTTTAATTTTTAAATGTCACCAGTAGATAAATTAATAGACAAGTGTTTATACTAAACTGGCAATTTATTGATTAATTGTTCTATCACAACGTTTCGACCATATGGTTTTGGTCCTTATTAAGTGAATTAAAATATTATAAATAATGATAGTCACGTTACAAATGAAATAAATGGAATTATGTACCTACGTTACAGTTAAAAAATAGAAAGACAAAAATCGAAATGTCAAACTGACATTGTGTCAACCATGTGTCAACTATGTTTGGAATACTGAGAACGACTAAACGACCTTTATTAATTTATCGTATATGTTGTTTATAATATATATTTTTTATCTGAAGCTTTATTGTTCGCTTTTCTGACGCGCAATCTAAATCCTACTATTTAATCGAGGCCATTGCATTGAAAAAGTTGATTTCATATTTTACTTTCTTCTCCAATTACTTTATAATTATTTTAAGGAAACATTGCTAAAAATGTCTGAACACAAATGCAAATATCTGAGAAGTCAAGAAAGGAAATTGAAAGACAAAAAGAAATAGAGGTATTAATATTTTAAACGGTAAAAAATAATTAAGAATAGTTTTTATATGATTATTTTCTTCAATAAAAGAATCTTTGATAAGATTGTTTCGTTAAGATCAGCGATATCGTAGGACGAGTATCATTATCGGAACTAGTTAATTCATCTTTCGCGATGTGTACATAAAGCTACGCTTTACAAGGGAAAAGCTTTATTCGCTTTTTCGCACCACATTGTCGTAGGTTTTGCTATATACAAAGATATAAATGATAAGATAAACGCGAAGATAACACACTTATTTATAATGAAGAAGTACTTGAACACGCTTTCGCGAAAGATATATTATATTTCTAATTATAAGTTGAGAGAACATTTCCGGGTCTGCTCTTATTATATTCACTACAACACCACTTGGCCTTTCTTCTTTCTGTCTCCCGAGCGCGAGTTCATTTTTAGAAGAGTGTAAGTAATAAGAGAAGACCCGATGAAAGGAAAACAATCGGTTTTTTTAACTTTTTTGAAACTTTATGCGCGGCAAATCGACTGCATTTTTCTTAAACTGTAACGCAAAGAACTGATCTTAGATCTATTTGCTCCTCCTAGCTGCGCTCTCTTAGACTTTCTATGATTCGAGATAAAACGAATGTATATTTAGGCATTCAAGATGATAAATCTTCCAGGAAATGGCTATGAAAAAAAAGAAAATAACAAGATAAATAAAAGTAAAAGTCACATTATACAATCTTGATTCTTTCTTCCATCTTTTGAAAGCTAATCGATAATTTATATTATATTAATTTAGGAGTAGATAAAATCCAAATAAATTGTAATAAATTGGAATGTGTTTTAAATTTTTAGGATTTTTAGAATTTGCTTTCTTCTTTTTAGATAAAAACGGAAGATTGTTCTCAAGTGTAGTTAGAAAGGACTTTACTAGATAGAAAACCTCTTAAAAAGTCAACAACCAACCAATTCTTTACGCGTAACCGCTTCTAATATACCTATTAAATAACCGCTACTATTATAATATTACCACTAGTTGTAAGGAAAACTAGATCGAGAAAACTTTATAACTTACAACCGGTCACATCATATCAAGTCCGTCACTCAAAAAATTCAACTGCAAGTCAGCTTCTTATAAATCTCTCCCTCTTCTATTCTTCCGTACTTATTTCTCAGTCCTTAGAGTCAAATGACTTTGAGAAGGCAATCCAGGAGTTCTGTGATGAGCTTTCGGATCTCAAAGATCTCTCTTCCTACCAAGACTGATACCACAATTTAAAAAATCCATCATCAGGCCATAAGATGCTAAACTTTTCCACACTATCATTCACATGTTTGATTTGTATTATTTTTCAATTGAACATTTTACATTCTAACCAGTCGAAAACTAAACATTAAAAATAGAACCTTGCTCTTTATTACTCTGATTTAAACCTTGCAATCGATCAAGCATTAGATTATATAATAAAATAAATTAAATAAAGAATTCTAGACAACAATATTCTGCACAAATGCTTGATGCTGCCATTTAAAGGCATTTTAACTCTTCGCTATCGAAGAAGTTTACTAGAAATATAAATAGTAAACAGAGGCAGCAATTTGACCTTTTGTTATCCATTATATGTATTCAGTATTAATCTGAAAGTCAAAGAAAGTTGGTGGAACTGACGGTAGAAATATCTTAAATGTAACGGTAAGTGATTATAAGTATTTATAAGACAAGCTACTGTATATTGTTTTATATGATTTATATGTTTATTTAATTATTTTATACTCTAAAAAGTTTTAATTTTCTAGATTTTTTCAAGATCTAAAGATATATTTTTTAGGACTAAGACCAGGACAATCGAGACGTATGCAACAAAATTAATCACAACACCTAATAATATCGAAACTACGCTATTTCGACTTTGAATGAAGAGATATGAGCACGAAGAAAAACTCGAAAAGTGCGGCAATAAGTATGGCAGTAAGAAAGAAAATTTATATTTTTGCAATTTTTGACTTAATTAAAATATATCTGTGAACAGTGCCTTTTCCTGGAGCGTTGATTCGAGAGCTTTCCGATAAGGTAAACTCAGTTGTTGAATTTGAATTATCAAACAGATATTGTTTTAAAATTTATTCAGACAAGATAGAAGAATTTTTTCAAGATAAAGATGATAAAGTCGATCGACATTAAGTGTATTAAAAACAAAGAAGAATATCTCAGATATATATACATAATAGATGTGTATATAAAGCATATATTTTTGGAAGACCTTCAATTTTGAAGGCTCCATAATTTATAACAAAATATAAATTCAGATTTTGGCAATAACAAAGAAAATAAGATTATTACATTAACTTTATATTTTAAAATTTATTCGAACAAAGTAACAAATTTTTTTAAGCTCAATATAATAGTAATTTGTAAAAAATTTTTATATCCATTCTACGAAGATGATGACTGCCATAAGATTTTAGTGGGTAAAAATCCCACATAACCCAGAGTTGGCGACCTAGACTAAAAATTTCAGTGAAACAGAATTAGAAATTCTATTCAAAGATAAACAAAGCATTACAATCAACCGATCAATAAAAATTGACAACATAATAGAAGTTAAACAGTCAAATTTAGATAAATAGATTTAAAGATTTATATTCCCACTAAATGAATTTGCTCTTACACTTTTCTCGTAATTAAAATAGTAAGTATTAAAAACAGGGAATGATATAGGATCTCAATAGATATACACATAAATGTGTATATAACAACATATTTTTTGGAAGAGCCTTCAATTTTAAAGGCTCCATAATTTTAAACAAAACATAAATTTTGGATTTTGACAATACAAAAGAAAATCATATTTTTATAATTTTCGATTTAATTAAAATATATTTGTGGACAGTTGCTTTCTCTGGAGTGTTGATTCGAGAGCTTTCCGATAAAATTCAGGTATTGAATTTGAATTATCAAACAGACATTGTATTTTAAAATTTATTCAAATACGGTAGAAGAATTTTTTCAAGATGAAGATGATAAAGTCGGTCGACATTAAGTGTATTAAAAACAAAAAAGGATATCTCAGTAGATATAGACTTAATAGATGTGTATTGTATATCAAACACATATTTTTTGGAAAAATTTCAATTTTGAAAGCTCCATAATTTTAAACAAAATAAATTCAGATTTTGGCAATAACTATACTATTATATTATATTACTATTTATTACAATTTTTATACTAACTTTATATTTTAAAATTTATTCGGCCACGGATCACTATCAGTGAGAAGAATTCAAATAACAATTATATTGTTAAATATTATCAATGAGTATTATTAAATATTATTAATATTTTTAATGTTATTTAATTTTTTTTAGAAATGTTATTTTTATAGAAAAAAGAGAATATATAATATTAAATAATAATATTTTGTTTAATATATTATATTATGTTATTAATTATATTATTATTATAATATATTATATTATTAATTAATTTATAATTGTTGTGTAATTTATTATGTAACTTATTAAAAAATGAATAATTGTATTTATATTTAATTAGTTAATAATTAATAAAAATTATAATATAATTAATAAATTAATAAATAGTTGATGATGATGATCATATTTAGATTATATTTAGATTTTATAATTATTAAATTATTTTCCATAATAAAAAACGCGCGCATAGCGCTGGCCTGTATTGTTCTTCTAGCAATAAAAAAAAAGTTCAAAGATAAAAATTAATAGCTATTAGAATATTAATCATTATTGAAAGCGGATTATATGATTGCGAGTATATTAAAAACTTATAGTACAAAAGTAAGAGATCAGTTGCGGAGAAACAAACAAATGTCTTGATATCGATACGAAAAATTGCTATATAAATAAACATAACAAAAAAAATTCTATTAAACAATTTGAAATGGAAAAAAAAATCAAGGATATATAAATTCTATTGCTACAAATTATTCTACGGAAATATGCTAGAACATTAATATATTATTTCCATTATGATCACGATATATGATTAGTTTACAAGTTTGATTTATTTTAAAGTCGTTATCGTAAAAAATGTGTTATAAGAACAGATTATTTTTTTTAAATTGCAATGCTAATCTACTTTTTTCAAAATAATTTAAATGAAAAGAGAAATCAGAAAAATGTATAGACCAGCAATAAAAAAGTAAAACATTTTGTTCGGATTCTCTTAAACAATGTTTCGTCATTGTTCTTCAAGAGAGTTCTTCATTAAACATTTTGATTTTATTTGAAATATAATACTTAATAAGATCCTGTAAGAAAAAGATTAGCACACACAATATAACAAAAAAAAAAAAAAAATTCAGTAAGCGGCACGTAAGAAAAGCATTCGATAATATTTTTAATAATTTCATAAGATTGAAAAAGAATTAATAATTATTATTATTATAGAGAATTTTCAATAATTAAAAGAACAAGTAAATAAATTATTTAATCGGCCAAAGTTTAATAATTATTACAATAAATCAATATCACTCTATTAATTTAGCATTTAATATTAAAAAGAAAAATTGTTCAGAGAGACGTATCAATAATACAGAGAGTTAAATAAACAAAGGAAATTTAAATAAATAATTTAATAATAATAATATTTATAATAATATTTAGTACCAAGTTAAATTATAATAATTGTGCACGCTTAGAAATAACATCGCAGAAATAATAACAGAGATATTCAAGTACACAAGCATTAAAAGTCGAAAATACACAAAAAATATCAACATCAGATTTCAAAAGTGTGAAATCAATAAATCTTCAAATCAACATTTGCGAATCTCGATTTCTTCGTCTCGTTTAAAATAAATATATTATAAATCTTATTATATATTTTATTCATATACTTATAATAATTTGTATTATAAATTTTATTATATACATATTTTCTTCGTATACTTATAATAATCTGTATTATAAATTTTATTATATATTTCATTCATATATTTATAATAATTTAAATGTTATCATAAATTGTTATTTATATAGAACAGAGCTAAAATCGATAGACAAGACGCGCGCGGAACGGCGCAAAAGTGGTTTAAACAATCCAGAGCCTTAGATGCGTGGATCACCATGCATCACCTTGCAAGGGTGACCATGCGCAAGATTGCACTCACTTGTGTCTTCATGAAAAAATAATTGATTGTTACTTACGTCTCACTCCAATGTCCAAGTCTCACAGGAGATCCTCACAGCTCGAAGGACTAAAAATGTTCTCGCCTCGATCACGAAATAAAAGTCTGGTGGAGGCTCCGAGAAGATGGATACTTCGTGAGGCTTGATCATCGAGGAATCCCGCGAATGCACTTCTGAGATTAGCGCGTTCTCGAATCACTTTCTAATCGTGTACTGAATTCGAAGCGATTTCTTCTCCCTACGATCGATGAGACTCGACTCGTCGCAGGCCGCGCGAAGGAATTTCTCGTGTGCCTCCCGTGGGGGGGACCTCTGATATCCTAATATTGAATATCCTAATAATGAATAAGGTATCGCGCAAAAAATTGTTTGCGCGAATTTCGAAGCTTCTAGAAGCTTTCAACTCAGTAACGTCGATAATACCTGAGAAGCCCGTTTACAGCCCAGCAAATTTATAATTTAAATATATTTCTATTACAAAAACAAAATTAAAAGAATTCTATTTCAAATAAAGACAAGAAAAATTATAAAATATATATGTATTGTATATACATATTATAAACATATTTTTTATATTTTTCATGTAAGATTTAGTTCAATAATTATTATAAAACTGAGCTAAGTAAAGCTCTCCAAAAAGAAAGAGAGGGAAAGAAAGAGAGAGAGAGATAGAGAGAGAGAGAGAAATGAAAAAGAAGATGGAATATAATATTAAGTAATAAATATGTTCAATTAATAATTATATTCTTGAATATTATCAATAAGTATTATTAAATATTATTAATATCTTTAATTAATTATTAATTTTATTATATATAGTAAATTATAGATATATTTATGTATAAAATAAAATAATTTTTTTCTGAAAAAAAAAAAATTTTATATCGAAGATACAATTTTTATACTATTATATTTTTTGTTATTTTTAATAATGGTTAATCAGCTTTTCTAAATTAACAAAATAAAAATATGAAATTTTAGTATATATAGTAATATATATATATATATATATAAACTAAAATAATTTTTTTTTTTTTCGGAATTGTAAATTGTCGATGATATAAAATTGTAATATAATACTATTCTATTATCTACTCTATATATCAATAATTATTAAAAATGATATTGACTATATAAATTATTTTGATATGCGACACGTATATACGAATATTATACTTGTACATATAATTTGTGAAAACATAGGGGTATAAAATACAGAAAAAAGAGGCAGCCATATTATATGGATGTTAGATTATTTTTATTTTATTACATCTGTTTAAAAGACATAATTTGTTTATAAAAATATGGGAGCTGGTAGCATGGGGCTAAGATATAATAAAACCGAATAAATTCTTAATTCGCTTATTGTGAGTTAATGCTAATAAAATTCAGTACTTTTTACAAGGAATAACAAGATCTATTGTATAATAATCGGTGTGTCGCTTAACTTATGTCGTAAATTATTATATCATAATGCCTATAGCTCTATACTGTTTGTTTTAATACAGAATGATGATGCATCAGAGAGCAGTTGCCGTTAAATTTCGAACACATGGTAAAATTGCCCAACTTGACAACGTTACAACATTAGGGATTCTATAGCAGTACCCAATTCATTTTGGAATTTTTGTAGAGCATTCTCTGCGAGATAACTCTCGAATTACCAAACCATCCCCAAGATGGTTCCATGTGTGACATAGTTCCAGAAGTGTTCCAGCCTTGAAAAGGCACAGGGCTAATAATCTTTCCAGAACGATTGCGTTTTGGTTTCTGATTACGATACATCTATAATCTTTTAATAGTCACTTTTGTTCGTACTTTAGCAACTCCTTTCAATCCTTTCATGAGACATTCAGGATTCATGCTATGCCCCAAACGATTAAAGCCCTGCTTTCGCAGAGCTTTAGTAGTGCCATGTGATTAGCCATTGTGCCTGTATAAAACAAATATTATTCAATATATAAAATATAGTAATAAATGTCAAGCTCTATATATAAAAATATAAATTATGATGAGTGCGTTTCGAAGCACGTTTTTAGTGCAATGAACTCTGTCCTAGTTCAATTTTAAATATAATTATATTAAATAACAAAGATAGAACGATACTTTTAGTGCATAAGTATGCTTCCTGCAGTCCATATAATATACATATATTATACATTATTATATAATATTATTATATATTTTATAACATATTTTATTATATATATATATATATATATATATATATATATATATTAGTGTGTATATGTTATATATTAAATATATAAAGTGAAAGATATATCGGTAACATCTTTTTCAAACTCATTTCTATCAAGATTGTGATGTCCTTATACACACACCCAGTTTAAAGAATTTTAAATATCAAATCTTTAACCTTCGTAAAAATTAATTTTATATTCGACAAAAATATTTTTCAATATTTTGACAAAAATATACATATACATATAAATAATATCTTCTAAGACAGAATTCCAATTATAAGGTGCACCATGTATACGAGTCAGGTTAGAGACAGTTAGGGTTAAATTTATACCACGTGCACGTGCGCCCTCCCGCTTAAAAATCGACGTAGCACGGAAATGAACCAACCAATCGGCTGTTTTATCATGTCATCAAAAATGGACGTGGCCATGTGTTCCAAGCGGCTGTAAATGGACGTAGAGGTGCTGCTGTACGAAATACATAAATAAAAAATAAATAAATGTCACATTCTACATATAAAAATATACATTATAATATATTATTATATATTATATATAATATATATATTTTATATATTTTATATTAAATATATAAAAAAAGATATATAACACATTTTTGAAATCAGCGTCTGCTAGGATATATCTCACTGCGCATGCGCGAGAATTTTCCAATCGATCTCGATACCGGTCGGCATTTTAAATTCCGTTCGCGATCCTAGAAAGAGAATAGAACGAATTGCATGTGTTTGATTTTTTTAAATTTAGCTCAAATCATTTTTTCGAAATATTTATATGATTGAGAATTCCCGCTAACGATTGATCGATTATAAAACGTAATTACCATCTGTCACGCGGTACGGCTTGTAAAAGGTTATGTGAGGTTATGCCGGTTGAGTTTTCACGCGTGCATAACATACTGACAGAAAGAGAGAATGGACGAGGCACTCACTACACCGCCTACATTTAAACGGAATTTCGTCGAGCGAATTTACTGCGTGGAATTGTCGCCGTACGAATGGTCGCAACATTTGATCTGCATCGCCCTCGCCAAGGAAATTGTCGTTGCTAGTGTTAGATTTCAGGTTCGTGCAAAGACTGGCGATTTTTACTGTGCGATTTGATTATTGTTTTATGGTTCTGGCAGGAAATTGTCGACCAGAGTGCAATGTATGTCAACGAGAATATTTTCATGTTGTAAAAAGGAAATGTTATATATAATTGCAATATTATATTTTTGTATAATTTTATACAAAGAGTTTTTAATACGTACATTTTAAATAACAGGATGAAGATGACGCTGTGGAAGACATGGCGTACAATCCTATCAAAACATTTCATCATGATACAAGACCTCACGCAATCGCGTGGAGTCCAGAAACCTCCTTGAATGTTGTTCCCAAAATTCTTACATTTTGTGTCGCTGGTGCGGACTTTAAGATTAGATTGTACAATAGCAATTTAAATAACATCAATGTGTACGAGGTAAGGATGCTTACAGAATTATATGGATTTACAGTTTTGCGAAATTGAATGCGACAATGAATATTTTGAAGATTTTAGAAGGGCACAAAGATTATACGAATGCAATTTCTTATGAACCAGAGGGTGAATTGTTAGCATCGGTTTCCGATGATCATACGTGTAAATTGTGGGCAATTAAAGAGGATCAGAAATGTGTGTCCACATTTTTCTTGACATCGCCTGGTACGAGCGTATGTTGGCACAATGAAGAATCCGGCAAGCTTTTAGTAGCGGAAAAGAACGGCTTAATACGTATGTACAATGTCAGAAGTCAACAAGCGATCATGTCTCTTGATTGTGGGGCTGTTCCCTTGATTGCGGCAGACTGGGCGCCAAATCCTTTAAAAGTTGTATCGATGGCTGCCGGAGAATTATTACTCTGGGATGTATCTAGACCAAGGTAAAAAGAAATTTGATTTTAAAACTTTCCAGGCTGTCTACTAAAATCCTGTAAAATATTTCTCTGAAAATTCCCTGATCTTCCAAGTATTTTTGTACAAAATTTCAGGTAAAGAAAATATTTTAAACATTTTTTGATGCAACATTTCCTAAAAGTTTTTTTATTATACGTGTTTCTAATACTTTTCATTCATACGAAGGAAAACCACAAAGGCATTAAAGTTTCAAGTGCTAGATTTACAAATGTATTGAAAATAAAACTGAATAGCTTTCGTTAAAAAAAAATTTTTTAATTTACATAACATTTTTATTTTTTCTCATTAAAAATTAAAATAAAGAATATTTATATTGCATATTTAATATTTTGTTAAGACATTGAATATGCAAACTGAATGAGATAGATATATATTTATAATATATTTTAAACATGTAATTCACAACATGGCTTATTGACATCCATTACTTACAATATAAAAGCAAAATTCAAAGTTTTTTTTTTAAATTTCCTGAGTCTTAACAAAATTCCATGAGAATTCCCCGATTTTTTCAGGTATAAAAAAATTTCCTGAGAATTCCAGATTTTCCATGTTTTTCTAGGAAGTAGGCATATTGGATTTTCTATAAGTATGCACATGCGAATTTTTTTTTCGTTAAAGTTATTTTATTCTTATTTTCAATTTTAGCCGTCCCCTTGATGAGCGAACACTTCATCTAGAAGGTGGTTTAGCAGTGAAATTCTCACACACGAACGAAAATCTGGTCGCGAGCATTGGTTGGCCAGATAACTTGTTGAAAGTTTTCAATTTTAAATCCAAACAAGTGATATTATGTGGGAAAGTGAAGTTGGTTGGTGGTATGACTTGGCACTATAAATTGCCTTATGTCTGTGCCGGAAGTGATAGAGAACTATGTTTCTGGAGAGTGAATGTAAATTAAGACACATTAAATCGATTTTATACGTAAAAAGAGAAATCTTTGAACTCTATAAAAAGTATTTAAGAGATGATGTTACATATATAATTTATAGAAGAGATATCAATTATATATTTCTTTTATTATACTTTAATATTTCTCTAAACTAATCATTCTGAAAAAATCGTTATTGTTATGATGCATCTGTAATAGGGTTAACACTTTCCGAGATAAAATTTCACATTTAATAGAAAAGAAATGTATTTTTATAAAATGTACTGTATAATAATCAAATTTACATACAGAGAATGTATAAAAGTAATTTGTAATGCACCTGATATTATTTATAATCGTATAAAACTATTAATATATTCTTCCTTTATGACTCATGTGAACTAATAGAACTATTTATTTCTATTTTGTATTGTTTCAATGTACTTTCGTCTATTTTTTGAGCTATATTTTCAAGCTTTTTTGCCGGACTTTCTTCTAGTTCAGGCTCTAATTCTAGTTTAATTTCTTTTATTTTAACTAACTTATCTAAAGAATGTAAAAGTAGAAATCGATTAATATCATCACTTAATTTGTTGGCAAGTAAACAAGCTTTATTGAAAACGATTTTGGGATTCGGCATGCAAACTCGTTCTTCCCTAAACTTGTTCTCATCAAGCTTCAGCTTCTCGATCTCCTCTTTAATTCTCTTACAAGCGTCATCATTTTCGACATCATCATCCAATGTCACTGCAATATTTAAAATAAAATACATGTAAAAGATTAAAAAATATTATTAAACTGACGAATCTTAAGACTATATGTAATTGTATATTAGTTGAATCTATAACAAGTGTCATAAATTAAAAAAGGAAAAACTAACAGAGCGAAAGTTGATCTTCCAGTTGACCAAGTTTACAAATTTTATTTTGATAAGATAAGGTTGTTTCATTTATGGCATCGTCCAGCAAATCCAATATCAATTGCGTAAATTGTGTTTCTTCCTCGACTAACAACTGATCCTCATAATTTAACAACCAATTTAGAAGACCAATACATAAGTAAGCGCGTATATTCTGCGACACGGGATAATCGCTTTTCGCGTAGATGCTACCTTCGTCCGTTGGTTTTCTAATATCTATTTTCGCGAGAATTTGAATGAAGAATTTTTCACTTGTCGCCGTTCCATGCTCGACTGCTATCTCCTCGCACTCGTACACGTCACCTAATACTGTTGCTAAATGTTTCAATCGAGTCTCTTTTGCGTCACATGTAGCCGCTATAGCTATTCGATAGGTAGCTTTCATTTGCATCTGAAAATGTTATTTTAATTAATTATATAAGTGTACCATTGTTACATTTAAAAATTTTATATCGAAAATATTGTTATGATATTGAAAATGTTTTTTATGAGAAAGGATATCTATGTTTTTTTTTTACTTGTTTCTGTTTGTCTCTCACCATTGTATCTTTTGATTCACTTTTCAGAACAGCATTGATACTTTCATTCTTGCATAAGGCGTCAAAGTAAGAAGCATCATATTTCATTTCAAGAGTTTGTAATACTCCATGGCTTTCCGTTTTTCCCAACCACCTTCGCATTGAATCAAGCTCAGTTTGTTTTCCATATGTGCTCATAATCGCCTCGTGAGCATCTATATGCACGTTTAAATACTGCAAATATACAAATATACTACAAATATACAAAAAAATTTTTAGTGTTTTATAAATTTATAATTTATATATATTAATATTGATATTTTATATACATATATATATATATATATATATATATATATATATATATATATATGTGTGTATATAATATTCGTTTTCTGCAAATAATTTTTAATTATTTATATATATAATTTACCTGAATCTGTCGGATACCCGCGATAAGAGAACGTGCTTTCGACCAATCTGATTTGATAAGAGCACGTGTCATCGCATCCATAATTAAGGATATACCATATCCTTCGTCACCGCTTAGAAACGCTAATTCGGACGCTACCTCCAAGCAATGTACATCTTTCCGACGAGCAAGAATTTTTGCCGCCTTATCAAACTGCTTTAATTCTACGCGACTGATGTACGCAACATCAAATATTAATCACATATTAATTTAAAACATCAATTATCTAATGTAATTAATTACTTACGTTATGCAAAACAATGTCATGTGATTTGCAAATTTCACAGATAATTTTCAATTATAAAATATACATTTACATATACTATATATATAAAATCTTACAATAATTACCAATATATAAAATTTATATAAAAAAAAGTTATAAAATTAATTATTTTACCAATAAGCTGCTTGCTCCAGAAGACCATTGAAAACACCCCATTCCGACCATAATTCTAATATCTTTTTCAAAAACGGATCATCGGAGTCCAATTTGCATCTCGCAAGCACATAAGCCTCTTTAAACATATTAGCATCTAAAAATGCTTCTATAGCTTCATAAATTTTGTGTATACAAAGTAAATATGACACTGCTTTCTCCACATTGCACTGCCTTATTAATTGATGCGCGTACGCTTCGCACATCTCCTTCCACATTCTGTAAAATTGTATAAGTAATATTTATAATTTTTTCAAATATTTTCTTAAATGTTTGCAGAAGAAGTATTTGCACGCACTTCATAGAAACGCTAGGCGCGAGCGATATTAGAAAGTCATTTAATTGTTGATCCTTAGCCGCGCACAGTAGATTGTTTCGTAGATTGTCGCACCACATATTCATCTCAGTAGCGGCGTTTGAACTATCTTGTGTTAATTCTGCAAACAAATAATTCATCATAATCATCAAATTTTTAATAATTCATCAAATTCAGTAATATGCATAATAAATATAATTTAGCTTACTCTCGTGATTAATGAGTTCTAAAAGATGCTCTTTTTCAGAGAATAGCGATAGGTTTGCGATAGATTTGCTATTTTTTTCGGATTGCTCTTGATTCTTTCTTATATCATTTGTAATAAAATTTAAAACTTTGGATTTGTCATTTATTACTTTGCTGTATTCATTAAAATATAAATTTTTCTCTTTTTTCTTTGGTACCACTACTTCAGACTCTGCAATCAAAAATTTCGATGTCATTTTGTATACGTCAATTGTATCTAAGAAATTATACTGTGAAATTATAATTACTTGTTTTATGTACGATAGGTTGATCATTTGATATAGTCGTATTGTTTTCCGCCTCATTCGTTTTACTTTGTGGCAATTTCTTTTGTGGCTTCTGCTGTTTTTGCTTCTTCTTCGTTTTAATGTCAGACATTTGCTTCGGCGATTGCGCTGGCGAAGTATAATCCCACATGCGTAACATAAAGTCCGACGAGCCGGTCATTATCAATTGTGGTTTGAGAGGACTCCACATACAACATAGAATGGGTCCATCGTGACCCATGTATGTGCCCATCAGCTCCTGCTTTTTAACGTTCCAAACCTAGAAAATAATATTTGAAAAATATTTTTATAATTATATATAATATCCTTGTATTTTCATTTCTTTTTCTATCATTAGAAATGATTCTTAGATAGAATATCTGTTATTTGCAATAATATAGTCATTTAATATATCAATTTTAATAAATTTCAATAAATTTCAATTTAATAAATTACACACAATGAGGCAAATTAATCTGACTGTATAAATTGCTATATAATATGTACGTATATTTTCAAATCAAATACCTGTGCGACATTGTCGTAACTACCGGACACCAAGTGCCCGCTGCAGTGCGGACTCCAAGCTAGGCACACCACTTTATCGATGTGTCCATTTAACGTTGCTACAATCTTGTAACTTGCGTGTAGCTTGCGTTCTTCATTACTGTCTTCTTTCTCAATACAATGCTCGATATTCGATATCTGCATTTCCTTTATCAGCTCTGACATATCAAAAATTACTATATTGCAATCGGAGGCAACTGCCAAATAATTGGCAGCTGACGATGTCCATTCATCTGTCGTTGTACTTTCGGGATGCCACACCAAGCAATTCACCATAGATCTAAAATAGTGTATCGTATTTTTGTGTTTCTTCAGATTCTGATCATAGAAGTTAATTGATCTGAAAGAACAAACATTCGTGTATTTGATGCAATCAGTTTAAAATGTATGTTTTAGGCGAAATGTATGACTTATACCCATTTTCTAATGCGATCGCTAAGCAAAAGTTGGATTTCCAAGAAAATTCCGTGCATCCTTCCTTGATTATGGACTTGGGTTCTGAAACATAAATTGCGATAAGGAAACAATGTGATAAAACTGGGAGCGTCAAAATCCTACCATCATTAGGCGCGGATTTCTTGTATGCTACTAATTCTCCTTCTGCACAGGAGAATAAAAAGTAATCCGGTCCAAGCATAGCCCATTCGAGCTTGTAAATAGTATTTCTATGATACTGCCTGTACAATATAGGTGGCTTATTAGAAGTTCCAATTGCGTCGAATACACCAACGCGACCTTCTCCAGTACCAAAGGCTATTATGTTTTCATCATCAGGGAACCATGACACCTGATACATTTGCACACAATATTATTTATTATTTCTCGCATAAGAAAATTAAGTTTAAAATAAAAAAAAACTCCTGGAGAGAAAGAACTTTTTACCGCTCTTATCTTCCCTTTTATCTTCTGCCAATGCAGAACAATATCGAAAGTTTTGGCGTGAGGTTCAGACAAGTTCCACAGACGCAACATCGCGTCTCCAACGCCAAATGCAATACGCGTAGTATCGATAGAACAAGCTCCCATGCAATAGATGAATCCTCCTTGCGTAGGAATCTTATACTCTAGGATCGCCGATTCAGTAGGATCGCTGTTTCGCTTACAACATATAATCCAGCGATCTTGTGCCAAAGTCCAAACCGTGAGTCTAAAATGTTACACAGATAAGTTTGAATATTTCACATCTCATCGCAACTCATAAAGCTCACTCATAAAGTTCACTCACTCAGATTCCGTCCTCCAATTGTCAGATATTGAATTGTTTTTGAGTACAGCGGCTATGCAAAACAATCCTCTGCTGTGGTGTGCATGGAATAATTTACACGTAGGCTTGCTTTTATTTGTAGAAAGATACCAACAGAGAAGTTCACCCCAAAGAGAAGAAGTTAAAAGCACTCTGGGCTCCACCCAACACACAGCAATATAAGTTCCAGTCGTGCCGAGTTTGCTTTTGTGAGAAAAACTAGGGAATGGCGCATGCGGCATATTTATCACAGTCTCGTATCTACCATCTCCACCAGCTTTCCAGATAAACACCGATCTATACAGAAGAAGAAAAGAGCAAAAAGAAAATAATATAACAATAGTATTTTGCTTTAGAGACTATCTGATTATTTTTATATATAATACTTGCATATATTTCATATATGTAATTAATTCAATAAGCTGTAGAGACATGAAAATATTAGAAAAATTTTGTCTTACTTGTCTTTTGCACCGGAAGCTAAAAGTAGGTCCCTCTTATCATTTCCACTCAAGACGTTTACATCCGAAGGACACCATGATAAACTGACTATTTCCTCATCGTGTCCTCTAAGTTTATATAATATCGTTTCTTTTTGAACAATATAAATTAATCCACTTTTGGTACCTATCGCTACAAGATTCGAGTCATGGGGACAGCAAGCCAAACATGTAGCGGTCAGCTTGCCTAGAGGTATAATCTTGCACGTCTCAAATGATATATAACAATACATTAGAAAGCCTTCTGAATTTACCGCATAGGCAAGATTGTTATCTTTGGCTGACCAGTCAACTCCTACAATTGATTTGCCCTGAATGAAGAAAAAATACAAGAATTACAGTCGCATTAATAAATTGAGATAAATCATTGTTTCTAATATATAAGAGCAATACTTTGTCGCTTACATCCTTGAAAGAAAATTCCACGACCAATTCTAATGTATCCACATTCCAAATTTTGATCTTATCCTCATCACTACCAGAAATCAGTAACTCCGGACTATCCGGACTGTCGAGTTTAGGACAGAATGCCACTGCTGTTATCTTATCCTTAACAAAATCCTTAATTATCGAATACTGTAGACCTGGATAATCCTCTTTTTGCCTTGCAATAATGATATAATTCTTGGCACCGAATGCCAGGGTTCCACGTTTTGAGCAAGCAAGAATGTTGCTCAGATACCAGCTTGGCGAGGGTGGTAACACTATCTCGTTCATCCTGCTGTATTTTATATAATATCCTGTGGACGAGAAAGAGACAAAATAATATTACAATAAAATTTTGTGGAGGGAATAATTCTAGGAAAAAAAATCATGACGCAAGAATTACGTGCTATATCGGGAAAAATATATAAGATAAAATAAAACAATATCACAAAATTGCGTGATGTTATTTTTTTAAATATTCTCACAATGTTTTTATATATATATATATATATATATATATACATATATACAACCGGTCTTATTATTGATTGAAGGTTAACCGGTGTCGCCGATATATAACTTCAATCTCGTAAGAAATTTATAACTGCGTCAGTCTGTTATCAGGACGACGACGGAGAAGACGGATATAGTAACGTGATTTCTAAAAATTACCTTGTTAAACGTTATATTACAACGACTCTGTTCACTAATTGTATCGGTGTCGATCAATCGTTAATATACACGTGCGAGAATCACGAGGAAATACACGCGCGTGCGCGTGCGTGCGTGCGTGCGTGCGTGTGTGTGTGTGTGTGCGCGCGCGGTGGTGTGTGTGTGTGTATGGTGGTGTGTGGTGGTGTGTGTGTGTGTGTGTGTGTGTGTGTGTGTGTGTGTGTGTGTGTGTGTGTGTTTGTAACGGCTCTTTAAAGGGGCTAAATATATTTTAATGTCCTTGCATGAAAAAGATCCTATATTTCTTTTTATACGTGTTTATATCGATTTTATATAGATTTGTATCGAATGTAAATAAAGTTTGAGCGATTCTTTTACATAAAACCGTAAAAAATTCAAAGCGCTTCGAACAAAAATATACACGAGAAACGTCAAATCTTTAATTTTTATTTTTATAAATATCGACGATAGATGTCAAATTTATTATTTATTTTTATAAGTGTATTTTTCCATTAATTACATTAATATATTATTATTAATATAATATATAATAATGTTATATAAAATATTATATAATATAATATTAATATAATTAATTAATAAAAGTAAACAAAATTAATTAATTTAATAAACATTATAATATTTTTTAAATATTTATTTTCCAACACATTTAATTAATTAGTCGCTATTTTTTCTGACAGTTGTTTTTAATGTTAAATTAATATAATATATATAACATTCAAATTTTAAATTGAAGAGATAATCTTTCAAAATTAAATGCAGAATATATAAAAGGATTGCATAGAAAAAAGGTTATTTTCTATTAATTGTTCCTAAGAAAACATAAATAAAATTGATCTTAATTTTTCTTTACAATTTAATAAAAGACATTGATAAAAGATCATATAAAAAATTTTCAACGAGATTTATAAATTTTCTTATAATAAAAGAGAGAATTTTATTCCAAAAGATGTTTTTATTTAAAAAAAAAAAATTTGATTTGTTTAAATAAAGCGAGCTTTTTCAATTTTCAATTATTTGTATTTTAATTTTTGCAGAAATTTTCGAAAATTGATATGAAAAGTGATAGAAAGCGCAGAGAATCGCGTTTATCTTAGCGCGTGATAAAGTGGATTCCCGATAAATTAATTCATCTAATTAAAAACACTATTGCAGCTTACATATACAAGGTGTCCCATTTTAAATGCCACAGGCAAATATCTCGAAAAATATGTAAGATACAAAAAAATGTTTCAGACAAAAGTTCCATAGTTTGAAGAGGGCTATATGATGAAAAATATGGACTTGACCTTGAATGACATTTTCAAGGTTAGGTAAATATGGTCGATGTTTTCTTAAATGGAATCCCCCATTATTTTTTATTGTATATTCTTGTAACTTACCTGAAGAGCTTTTCAAAACACTATAATAAAATATTTTTTGATTAAGTATTTTTCGAATGTATTTATTTATATCTTAATCTGACATATTTTGATATAAAATATAAAATATCTCGTAAAATATTTAGGTTTTGATAATTTTATCATATTTTTTAATGAGATGAATCAATTGGTGAAAAAAACAAATAATTGTTATAAAAAAATACATTGTAAATAATTATATTTTTTTACATAATTATTTTCTTCATACTAATTAATTCATCCTATTATTCTGTACATAAAAGTATTATAATATAATAGATTATCAAAAACTGACTATTTTATGAGATATTTTACATTGTATATATCAAAATATGTCATTTTAAGATATAAAATAACTCGAAAAATACTTAATAAAAAAGACTTTATTATAATGTTTTGAAAAGATCTCCAAGTAAGCTACAAGAATATGCAATAAAAATAAGGGGAAGGGTTCCATTTAAAAAAACAACGATTACATTGATGTAGCCTTGAAAGAGCCACTCAAGATCAAGTCTATATTTTCATCATGTAGTCCCCTTTAAACTATGCAAGTTTTGTCTAAAACATTTCTCTGTATCTTCCATATTTTCCAAGATATTTCTCTGCGGCATTTAAAATAGTATATATATTTGAAATTTACGCGCCTTTTTTGTTTCACGCTGCGGTACCGGCAAATCTATGTATTTTATTTACATGTTTTGCATGATTGCATACATTTTTTTGTATGACTAAATAACACGCGATAGTGCACTCTGCTCCCGTTTTATCTCTGTCTCTCTTTTGCTGTCTCTTTTCTTCTATTTCCCCGAATGATAAAAAGTAATCGTAAATGAAACGACGATTCATTTTAATACAATAGAAGTGACGTGCACATACAGAGAGCAGACGTATACTTATCTCATTTTTTAGTCTTTTTTTTTATTATATATATATATATATATATATATATATATATATATACCCACTTCGGAGAATTCCTGGTGTTGGTTTTCCATTGTTTATTAATTCGCTCGTCCACGAGATGAGATCGACCGCGGTCATGTATCTGGTGACGTTCTATGGTCTCTCTTATGCGGTGCCGGCAAGCATGACAGCTGTCAATGAGTCGAGCGTGAAAGAAATATCGTGGACCAGCTGGAAACAGATGAAAAACAATTCCGATGTCATCCTCGATACGGTAAGCATACATACACACACCACACACATACACACACACACACATACACACACGCACGCACGCACGCACGCACGCACGCACGCACGCACGCACGCACGCACGCACGCACGCATCGCACGCACGCACGCACGCACGCACGCACGCACGCACGCACGCACGCACGCACGCACGCATCGCATCGCACGCACGCACGCACGCACGCATCGCACGCATCGCATCGCACGCATCGCATCGCACGCACGCACGCACGCACGCACGCACGCACGCACGCACGCACGCACGCACGCACGCACGCACGCACGCACGCACGCACGCACGCACGCACGCACGCACACGCACACGCACACGCACACGCACACGCACACGCACACGCACGCACGCACACACACACACACACACACACACACACACACACACACACACACATATGCATACACACACACACACATATACACATACACACATCATGTATATATATATAAATGATACAGGACTTTTCTCCTCAGTTTTATCTGCTTTATCTGCTTTATACGATGGATGATGCGATTGACGCCAGACATATATATATATATATATATATATAGATCTCTCTCTCTCTCTCTATATATATATATATATATATATATATATATATATATATATATATATATAGAAAAGTCCTGTATAATTTTTTATAACGCTTAATAAGAGAGTTATTATTGAGTAAAGTTTGGCCAATCATCGCTGATCTTCAGCCAGTCGCACGTCAGTGAGACGTTGTAAACGTGCGCACATGCTAGGCGCGCGGCTCATTGACGTGCGTCCAGCTAAAGTCGCCGCTGAATTGCCAGACTTCACTCAATAACTCTTTTATTAAGCGTTATCGAAAAAAATACAGGACTTTTCTTCTCAGTTTTGCCTGCTCTACCTACACACGACGGGTGATGCGATTGACACCGGACACTCTGTATTTATATTCTCACTCAAGAAAGGAGAATTAAAAAAATCTTCTTTATTTTAATTAGTTTCCCAATTCTGTCAGGATTGCGTTCTAAAATTCGCTTCTTTAGAGTAGAGTAGCGATTGATCGATCAATCAAAATTGAAAAAAAAAGTTTAGGAGTAAATTTTAATACGTAACCCAAAAGAATGATCGAAAACGATTGCCGCATTTTTGTTCAAAATAGAAATTTAAATTTCGCAAAATTCCATATTTTCTTTATTTAATTATGTTTATAATAATATTCTTTTTATTTTTTTATTTAATATTTCGAATTAATATTCAATTGTTAATATCGTTTTTAATTGTCCCTAAATCATCTCTTTTCTTAAAATATATATTTGATATATGTGAAATATTGCCGCACATTACAAGCGCAAGTCATCTTGATATCAATGTTCAAAAAAAAAAAAAGTAATTTAGCAAAATATGTGTTTATATGAATTATAATCGTGACATAGTTATGCATTAAAATGATTTCAATTAGCTCAAGAGATAAACACGAAGAAAAGTTTAAATCCTCAAAATTAATTCCGAAATAATTTTTGTTGAGCTTTATCATGCGAAAGTACCTTTTGTCTTTTGTGTTATCTAGAAATTATTCAGCATTTAATTAGATAATTAATACTTTTTTGGTAAAATTTTACAAAAGGGGACCCAATGACCTTGACCTTGACACATGTCACTCTCCTGAGTTACATCCAAGAGGTTTTAGCCGTCGCTCGTTGTTTATTAAAAAGTTATCAACAAAGATTTTTAAAAATCAAGGTTCGTATGTAATCTGACAATGAAAAACAACTTTATTTTGAAAACTGAAAGGATTGAGTTAAATTATATTTTCCGGAAGTGGCGATCCCGTGGGGTGGGGAGGGGAGGGGCAAATCCCTATGTCTACGCATATACTTTACTTAAAGCAAAGCGAGGTCCATCCCACAATTGTTCAGTGAATAGGAAAGTGTATGCGTAGACACAGTGGGTTCCACCCTCCTCCCTCCTACTACGAGGAGACTTCACTTCCTAGTGGAATATATATAACCTAATCCAAACCTATATCTGATTTAAAATTAAAATTTAGTTTTGGTTAGTTATATTTTCCGGAAGTGGAGCCTCCCTGTAGGAGAGGAGAGCGGAATCCACTGTTCTATGCATACACTTTTTAAGAAAAAAGGTTGCACATGGGTTTACATTTTGTAAAGTTTTACCCTTTTTTTTATTTCATTCCAATTTCTTGTAACAATTATTCATAAATTTATTTCAACTTTAAATCAATTTTTGAGAGTGCTTTTATTTATACTGAGTGCTTTTATTTTCTATTTCTTTTTCCAGCTGCAAATGATAAGGAAAGCAGGTTATCCGGCAGAGGCTCATGTTATAACGACGGAGGACGGTTATATATTGACGTTACATCGTATCCCAGGTGGCAACGGCTCTTTACCTGTGCTGCTACAACACGGTCTGTTATGCACCTCCACCGATTGGGTCATTCTTGGCAAAGGCAAAGCACTCGGTACAACCTTTTAAATCCTTCAAAGATATTTCCTGAAATCAATCAGTCTTGATGTCTTATCAGAAAAATGCTTGAGAGAACCTCTCGAATTTATAAATAGCAAACATGGCGAAAAAACTTTGTAACTCAACTTTTTTTTTATTGCAATTTTTAATGCGTCTTATTTTTTTTGAATATTGTTGTAAAATTTATTTTATACATATATATATATATATATATATATATATATATATATATATATATATGTGTATGTGTGTGTGCGTGCGTGCGTGCGTGCGTGCGTGCGTGCATGCGTACGTATATGTGTAATATATAATAATAACTATATATATATAACTATATATATATATATATATATATATATATATATATATATATAAATATAATAAATCGTACGTTCGTATTTTTAATTTTTATATGTGTACAATAATGCTTGTAGGCAATCGCTCTGTAGGCAATCGGGAATGTAGGCAAACGAAGCCTCCCCGTGATAAATATTTTAATCACAAATTCTTTGTAACATTTTAAGACAAAAATTCTAATACAAAAATGTCGAGGCTACATTAGTTTTTAAATGGAAAAGTTTAAACATCATGAATGACGGGGCTAGAATTTTGGGCTCAGGGATAACAAAATGATAAGGTGCTTTCATGAATCTTTGATTGTCAAATGTCTTTGACAATAGTAAAATTATTGTAAAAATATTCAATATTTTCATTAGGAATTCATTTCTGTTTATCTATGAATAATGAATTATAAGAACAATTTCAAATATTTTTATTCAATAGTTTCAATTCAATATACCGATATTGATATGTGACAACTGTCATATTTAACTGTCTCCACGATGAAGTCGAGACAGTTAAATATGACATTTGACATATATCAATATGTATGTTAAACTTATTGAATAAAAACATTTTAAACTGTTCTTATGATTCATTACAGATAAACAGAAATAAATTCTTAATGAAAATCTTGAATATTTTTACAATAATTTTGCTATTGTCAAAGGCATTCGGAAACACTTTGTCATTTTGCCATTCCTGAATGCGTGAAATTCTAGTCCTGCCATTCGTGATCTTTAAACTTTTCCCATTTAAAAACTATTGTAGCCTCAACATTTCCGTGTTAGAATTAAAATGTTTTGATTAAAAATGTCTAAAAAATTTGTAATTAAAATATTTATATCGTCAGTTCAGGGACATCCCTACATATATATATATATATATATATATATATATATATATATATATATATATATATAGGATGTCCCAAAATTTTGACACATCCGAAATGTGAAGGTAGATTGGACCAAACTGAGTCGAAAAACCCTGTACCATTTTCCTCTATAACGCTTTAGAAAGAAGTTATTATTGAGTAAAATCTGGCCAATCATCGCCGATCTTTAATCAAGCGCATGTTGATGAGCCACGCGCCTGATAGTGTGCGTGAACGTTCAGCTGTTACAGCGGCGCACCACTACCAGGCGCGCGGCTCCCTAATGTGTATCCGGCTAAAGATCGGCGCTGATTGGCCAGACTTTACTCAATAATAACTTCTTTCAGAAGCATTATAAAGGAAAATGGTACAGGACTTTTCGACTCAGTTTGGCCCAATCTACCTTCACACTTCGAGTGTGTCAAAATTTTTGGGACACCCTGTATATATATGTATGTATATATATATATATATATATATATATATATATAAATTGTTTATTTTTATCAAATAATGTAAATTACGATATAATTAATTTCTTATATTAAATTATAAATCATTCACAATTTAAATCTATTTTATTATTAAAAAATAGTAAATGAAAATCTTGTGAAATATATGAGGATATTATATAGGAAGATCCAAATTATGTAATAAATACATGCAGATGTTTTTTTTTTGCATTTTAGCTTATTTATTGGCAGATCAGGGATACGATGTTTGGTTGGGCAATTTTCGTGGTAATACTTACTCGAGGGCGCATATTTCCCTATCACCATCGGATTTGAAATTTTGGAATTTTAGGTATTCACAAATCAAATAAAAAAAAATAGTGCTTTGGAAATGACGTAGAATTTTGAATTTAATTTTGGTGGCAAAAGCAAGTAAAAAGATAGACTTATAAACATATATTGTATATTCTTTTTACTTTGTTATATACTTATGTATATATATATATATATTTGATTATATATTGAAGTTTTCTTTTTAAATTCTTTTCAAGATTTCCGAATAAATTGATTTTGGAAATTAAAATATTAATTTTTCTTTACTGCTACTTCTGCTTTACGAGATTTGTTAGTTTATGTCGTATATATATATATATATATATATATATATATATATATATATACATTTTGTAACGGTATATCGATTTTCCACTATAGCTTCCACGAAATAGGCATGTATGATCTACCTGCAATGATTACATTTATCACAAATATGAGATCGCAACCGTTGCATACGTATATCGGTCATTCGATGGGTACAACAACTTTTTACATAATGGCATCGGAACGTCCGGAAATCGCACGAATGGTAGAAATGATGATCAGCTTCGCGCCAGCGGTCTTTATAAGCCATATGAAAAGTCCATTTAAATACATCTATCCTTTCTGGAAAATATATCAGGTAATCAGGTATATCAGGAAAATATATAAAGTAATGTATACTTTTGGCATATATGATTAATCTTTGATTATATTTTGAAGTTTTCTTTTTAAATTCTTTTCAAGATTTCCGAATAAATTGATTTTGAAAATTAAAATATTAATTTCTCTTTACTGTTACTTCTTCTGCTTTACGAGATTTGTTAGTTTATGACGTACATATTAAACCTTTAATTTTATTTTTAACGAGATGCTCTTTGATGAATTAAAATTAAGATCGGAGCAACTCTTAAAACTTCTTCAAGTTATTCTAATTCGTTAAAATTGCTCAAAAATTTATTTGTTTATTCTCAAAAATATTGCTGGAACTTGAAAGAAAGAACAGAAGAAATCCTAACATGTCTAAAAGATAGAGGATATCTAGAGAATATATAAATCCTCTGGCTGTTCTATGGATAGCCACTGTTCTCTGGATATCATCTGGATATTCACTGAATGCTCTTTGGATATCCTCAGGAATTTTCTTAAACTCGTATATACTTTGTTAAGAAATTATAAACAATTATTACGTTACGAATAAAAAAATTTTCATTGCAGATATTCATGCGAGATTTCTTCCACGACGAATTCCTGCCGCAAGGCAATTTTTTGAGATTTCTCTCGAAATACGGTTGCGATCAGAATTTCATCGAGAAGGAGATTTGCGCCTTATTGATATTCGCGATCTGCGGTTACGATCCCGAGCAGTTTGATTACGTGAGTAATGATTCGCGATCGGAAACTCTGATCGAAACATGTTCCGCCATTTGAGAAGATTGTGCTATCACGCCTCATATTGGACGTTGAGTATACGTTTTTGTTTTCTATTTAGAATCTACTGCCTGTTATCCTGAATCACGATCCAGCCGGCGCCTCGGCTAAGACGATTCTGCATTACATCCAAGAATACCAGTCGGGCAAGTTTCGCCAATACGATTACGGTCGCGAGGAAAATCTATTAATATACAACTCGCCGGAACCTCCGGATTACGATTTAGCAAATATCACGGTCCCGATCGCATTGTTCTACGGTCCTGGTGACTGGCTGGTTAACATCGCCGTAAGTAACGAAAGAATGCGATTCAGATAAAGGAAATACGTATTGTAGACATTGATTCGCGCTGATCATGCATATGTCAAGCTTCGATTAGAATTGAAAAGATATTTTTTTTTTTTTTTTTAATGAAATTGCGTGCGATAATTCACGAAAACATTTTTTCAAGGATGTGAAGAAGCTTTACAGCCTATTGCCTAAAGTAGTGGATTTGTACGAAGTGCCGTGGCCAAAATTTAGTCATTCGGATTTTATATGGGCCAAAGATGCGCTCAAACTCGTGTACAAGAGAACACTCAAGCTCATGAAGAAGAGGAATCCAAATAATATTACATCGATGAATTAATATTGATAATTAAAATGAGGATAAATATTACATATAAAATTTTTAGTAATAGATACGATTAATAGCAGTTGTAACTTCAAATTTAATAAAACGTAAACTTTTATAATATTCTTGAATATTCTTGTAATGTTCTTTTATAATATTCTTATCTATGATCACTGCAAAAGCGAACTAGAATAATATATGCGTTTTTAAATAATCTTTTTGTTTCAGCTAATGATCATCCTAATGGATTGTAAAGATATCTGTAATATGACAAATATAAAATTACAAAAATGCAAATAGTATATTGTAATTTTATATACATACATACGTAAAACTATTGAGACATATGTATATTTATTATATAGATCTTGCATTTTTATTGAAGACAAGAAAATGTGTATATCACTTGCCGTTTCTGATTATATAATTGACAAGGAAAAGGAGAAAAAAATGTTGTCCTATTTGTAAATCAAGATTGGAGAGAAAGTAATCGGAGTCATGATTGGATGATAATTAAGCATATTCTAATTAATTTTTGTTAGGTTAGATTAGGTTAGGCAGCTTTTGTTTTGTTTTCATTGAAGCTGCCTGTCCTAATCAAAATTACTGCCAGACAAGCCTCTTCTTGTCTGTCACTAATATATTTATTAATATATATTTATTTTTGATTCGACAAGACTCTAGATAAAGCATATATTCGCAACTATTTGTTTATGTTTTTCAATTTGAAAAAAGAACACGCTGTTAAAATCGAACGATTGATTTGTGAGGCATTTGAGAGGTGGTAGACGGAGACAAGATGGAGACAAGAAAATGTTGTCCTATTTGTAAAGTCAAGATTGAGGAGAAAGTAATTGGAGTCACGGTTGAATGACCAACATACTCTAATTAACTTTTGTTTTGTTTTTTTGAAGTCGCCTGTCTTACTATAAAATTATTACCAGATAAGTTTTCTTATTTATCATAAATGTATGTTTTTATTTTGATTCAACAAGATTCCAAATAAAGTACATATATTCGACACTTGTTTATGTTTTTCAATTTGAAAAAAACATGCTGTTGAAACCGAACGAGTGATTTGTGAGGCATTTGAGAGGTGATATAGATGCTTCAGAAGTGGAAATTTTGACACCAAAGACAAATCGCGCTTTGGGTTGTCAGAGGTGATGGAAATAGGAGATTTGGAAGTGTTTTGTTGAAAGAAAATTTTTTTCAACACGTGAGCTTGCGACACAGCTAAAAGTATCATTTATGAAATTGTATGTCTTAATTTGTATGAAATTGATATTTACGAGTGATAATGAAGTATTGCAGTAAAATAATGTTCCCAATAAAATTTATTGTGAAGTGAGTCTCGTGACGTGTTGCGCCGTCTCTGCCCGAACTCATGAGTAGCTAACTATTTTCAATTATAAAGAACTAAGCTTCGAACATAATTTTGTAAAATTTTGAAAAATTGTTTTAGAATTCGCTTGAGAATATATTTATTTAAGGACATCAGGTTATTTTGAATTACTCTGTATAATATATATATATATATATATATATATATATATATATATATATATATATATATAGATGTGTGTGTGTGTGTACATATACAGGGTGTTTTATTTATAGAATAATAAGATGAATCAAATGGTGTACAGAAAATAATTGTTTTTTAAAAAAAGTATGCAATTATTTGCAATATATTTTTCTATAACAATTATTTATTTTTTCTTTACACCATTTGACTCATCTTATTATTATGTACATAAAAGTATTACGATATAATTATCGAAGGCTATATAAATAATTTTCGAGATATTTTATATTTTATACTAAAATATGTCAGATTAAGATACAGAATAATTCAAAAAATTCTTAATGAAAAAACATTTTATTATAGTATTTTGGAAAGCTCCTGACATAAACTATAAGAATATGCAATAAAAAATAGGGGATTCCATTTAAGAAATTAAAGGTGTCCTTAACTTGACCTTAACAATGCCATCCAAAGTCAAAAACCAATGACACCATCTCATGTTCCCCTCAAAATACCATACAATTTTTGTTCAAAACTTTCGTTAAAAACTTTTGTTCAAAACTTTTCTCTAAAATGCTTAGTTTTTGAAAGAAAAAGGGTGTACGAATGGTCTAGGACACTGTATATATATATATATATATATATAGTATATAGTATATAGTATATAATATACTATGTAAAAAATTAAAAGGACACTTTTTTCTTCTATAAAAAAGTAAAGTTTTATCTTTAATTTGCTTTTTTAATTAATATTCTATGATCTTTTCTTGCTGAGATATTCACTATTAACGTAAAATCAATTGATTTTGCGCGTTTATAATTAAAAATTGAAAAAATTCTCGCACAATGATCATTAAAAAAGCAATTTTAAAAGAAAAGTCGGCATTTTAAAATATTGACAGAAAAACAGGCACATTACAAAATGTGTATGTACATCCGACGCTACAACACATCATATGAGCAACAGAAGAATAATTCAAATAGTCACCATTTAGTAATATTCATCATTTATTTTGATTGCTAATTTAACATTACAACAATGCATTTATCGTACATCAATAATATTATCGATGACACTATTTGAATCTTTTCTTTTCATAAGCTCGAATAATCTTTTATACACAAGTATGGGCGCATCCTTAGCCCATACAAAGTCTACATGGTTAAATTTGGGCCACGGCACTTTGTACATATCCACTACATTCGGCAATAGACGAGAAAGTTTCTCCACCTCCTTCAAGAAAAGTTTTCATGAATTATCGTGCGCAATTTCTTCACCTTCTCAATTCTATGTACAAAGCTTAACTTATATAAAATTTAATAAATTCATGCTACGAAATTTTATCAGAACATGCGTTCCTTACCGAGTCTTTAACTAGCCAGTCGTTAGCACCATAGAACAATGCGATAGGTACTGTAATATTCGTCAGATCGTAGTCCGGAGGTTCTGCCGAGTTATACATCAATAGATTTCTCTTGCGACCATAATCGAATTGGCGAAATGTGTTCGTCTGGAATGCTTGAAAATAGTGTATAATCGTCTTAGTCGAACAGCCAGCTGGATCGTGATTCAAGATGACAGGTAGCAGAGACTAAATAGGAACAGAGAAAAATCCAATATAACTCAAAATTCAATTTAGCATGATCGCACGATCTACAAACGACAAAATATGATGATGGAAATGTTGATTGGAGTTATGGATTGTATTTCGATCATAAGTCAGTACTCACGTAATCAAACTGCTCGGGATCGTCACCGCAGATCAGAAATATCAAGCGAGTGCAGAATTTCTGCTGGGTGAGATTCTGATTGCAAGCGTATTTTGAAAGAAATCTCAAAAGATTATTCTGCGGAAGGAGCTCGTTGTAGGAGAAAAGTTGCATGATCATCTGTAAAGAAAATTTTCTTATTTGAAATGTAATTTACTTGTAATTTTTTTCCTATACAAGTTTTAATGTTTGAGAATAAATAAATTTTTAAAAGCAATTTATTAATTGATTAAGATAATTTAAAGAGGTTTTGAGAGTTGCTTTGAACTTAATTTTAACTCGTTGAAGAAGATCTCGTCAAATGGAAGATTAAATAATATATGGCAGAATCGAATAAGATGAATTGAAGCAAAAACTATTAGTTTTCCAAAATCATCTTTTTCGAAAGTTTTAAAAAGAGCTAAGAGAAAATACTCTATGACAATTATACAATATTTTATTTATAAAAGATAAATCTTTTTGAATTTTGTCATGAGAGATTCATAAAGTATAAAAAAAATCAAAGTTGGAAAATAATTTCGTTATTTATAATCGTCGCATCTTTTGGATAATAAAAATAATTTCAATAAAATTTAATTCTACTTTAAATTTAGGTCTTTTAATTTTTATAAATTATTGCATATTAAAAACAAATTTGACTTATGAATTAGTGACAGAATTGCTTCAAGTTAACGATAAAAGTAAGGTGATTTGGGTCATTTACACATCTATAAAAAGAAAAGACTAAAATTTTATTTAAAGTCACTTACAGAATTTAAAAAAAAACATTTTTTGAAATGTTTTTTTATTTTTAAAGTAGATATTAAAATTCGAAATTATTAAAATTATTATACGTTTTATGTCAATATCAATATCAAAATTATAACGTTTTTGTTATATATTAATATTGACAAATGTTAAAAATGTGTATAAAAAAAGTAAAAGTTTTATTTGTGTCTGTTTTATATATTATTTGGTTTTATAATAGTGTTAATAAAAAAAGTGATTGAAACTGTAAAAGCTTATTATTTTCTAGCAATGAGTAACAGTGTGTAACTTTTATAAAATTATTTTTCTAATTTTGGATATATAAAATATACTGTTTGTGCATTTTTTATAACAATTTTTTAACAAAATTCTATTAAAATAATATTTCATTTAGAATAAATTAAAAAATGTAATTTTGTATTATCTATTTCTCTACTCAAAGTTTCAATCGCTTTTAATTTGAAAATTATTGAAATCTTTTTATTTCACGGTTTAAATATAATATTCATTTAAAAGTCTATCATTTAAAAATAATATTGTTGCATGTTTATAGATATAATAGAAAGTAACGAGATATAAAATATTTCTTTTTTTGCTTTAACAAAAGAATATTGTTTTAAACAAATTATTGTATCTCGCGATAATAAATTATTTTCTTACAATGTTGATGTATAATATCTTTTATCAAACCTTGATCTCTCTCCAGAAAGGGGTAATGTAAGTGATTGGATTTCTTATATTGCTTTTAATAAAGACTGTTGGCGCGAGGCTGATCATCATTTTCACCATTTTAGTGATTTCCGGTCGCTTTGATGCCATTATATAAAAAGATGTTGTGCCCATCGAATGACCAATGTATGTATGCAACGGTTGCGATGTTATATTAGTAATAAATGTAATCATCGCGGGTAAATCGTAGATGCCGATTTTGTTATAGCTGGTGAAAAATTCAATTGATATATATATATATATATATATATATATATATATATATATAATATCGTCACAAGATATAATAAGTATATATAACATCAGAAATAATAAAATACATCTGTTGTTATAAAATAAATACTTTTCTTTTGTTAAAATTTCTGAAAATACATTATTTTCGAAAAATATTATTGTTGACAATATACAGTGTATTTGTTATTTCTTGATTCTTTCTGTAAAAATTTTAATAATTTTGACGTATTAAAAATGAGACATCTTAAAAACAATTATAAGCTAAACGGGGAAAAAATGCTTGTTTTTGAGAAGAGAATGATTGCCTCAATCTGCATTCTACTAATAGAAGGGAGAGGGATATTTTATATAATTAGACTATATAGAGTCTCTAGATAGGTGCCGTTTAAAATGATTGTTGTATATTACAGTAGTTATTTTACAAATTAAAAAAAGAAAATAAAAATATATATACATATATAGATAAATAAGGTAAAACCTGGTACTTTTCTGGATTTGTCTTTTTACAAAAATCAAATCAGTACAAAAATTGTACTGATAATTTTAAGTAGACTTCAAATTATGAGAAAACAAGGCTATTTGCTGAAAAAATTTTGAAGTTTACCAAAAATAACAAGATTTTTGAAGAAGTCAATATACTTAATTTTACTCCAACGATAGGAAAATGAATGAAATACCAATTCAAAAGCATGTAACGTAGCAATTTTCAAATCTTAATTTATTTGATCAAAATACAAAAATGTATTCTATCAACAAAAATCCTAAACAAACACATTCTTTTCCTCTACATTGGCTGCAGGATTTTCTTATTTAATCTTTTAACTTTAGAAACCTCAAAAACTTTTCTTTTAATGGGTTTTTTTTCTGAGTGGCAGTTTTTATTTTCAACTGCTTTTTGTAGGAGAGAAAATCAGGATGAGAGATTTTTCTCTTTTCATTATATGAAATGTGTAGGTACTCGGTTTTGCTCAGGTTATATTTAATAAGTTATCATATATATAGTAAGATTTATTACATATATGTTCTAGACCGAGGAATAGAGATTGTAAAATATTAGATACAGATAGCATGCTTTGATAGAGTATAGCAGCTACTTCTTTCTACTTTCTTTTGTATACGTTTTGACTAAGAGAATGAGATGTAATCTATTATTATATTAATGTATTACACGTCTACTATTATACGGTTTTGCCCCATCACGAAAAGGAAAATGACAAACACGGTGGATGTACATTTCAGCGTACAAATTGATGTACGATTTGACGATAAAAATTAGTGCGATATACTTTTTGAATATAGAGTTTGAGTACAGAATGCAATGCTGCCTTTACTGAAACAAGTGCTCTGTGTAGAAAAAGACAACAACGACTCAATTGTTGCATCAATATCGATCTTTTTAGCCTGAGAAACTTTGGACTTTTGTCAAAAAGAAATATCGTGTGCACATAAGCACAATTCATTTCAAAATAATAATGTCAATCTAATAACACACAAATTGGCCAAAGATAATAGCATTTATCATGAAGAAACTGAGGTACCCAGTTTGATCCACCTACCCAGTTTTACTCTACTTTCCTCTATATGTATATGTATAAATATATAAATAAGTATATACGTAAAAATTTATTTACTTATGTTTGATACTAAGTTAATTCCGACATTATAATTCTATTATTTTCAAAGTATCATCATTTTTATTTTATTTGCAAATACCTGAAATCCCAAAATTTTGATTCCGATGGCGATAAAGAAATATGGGCTCTTGAGTAAGTATTACCACGAAAATTGCCCAACCAAACATCGTATCCCTGATCCGCTAATAAATAAGCTAGAATGCAAAAAGAAACATGATTTGCAATACTTATTACATATTTGTGTCTATAATTACATAATTAGTAACTTGTCCCATAATATCCTAATATACAATTTTCTTTCTATCAATATTTTTTCATATATTTTAATATATTTTAATCATTTATATTAAGACAGCAAATTAATTTATAATGCGTTTACGTTATTATTTAATAAATTAAATAAACAATTTTAAATTTAAAATATACAAGTTAGTAGACCCGAAATCAATCGCATCATCATGTGCAGATAAAATAGATAAAACTGAGAGAAAAGTCCTTTACCATTTTGTAATTTTGTAATAATTATTGAGAAATTAATTAAAATAGATTGGCCAATTCGAGCTGATATTAGCGCGCGGCGAGAAAAGACGGCCATGGATATACATATGTATATTATATATCTATGTTTGTAGAACGTTTCTCCCAAAACTTTGTTTCTCGAGTAGCGAGAAGAGACAATCCAAAACTTTACACGTTTGGCAACTATAAACTTTTAAATTGTCTAATCTCGTTACACACATATACTCGCGCGAATTGGTCAATCTTTTTAAATTAATTTCTCAATAATTATAACGACAATCGCAAAATGGTGAAGAGATTTTCTCTTCGGTTTCACCTGTTTTAACTTAGAGATGATAACAGTCATTATGAGATATTTTGTATATTTAGGTATCATGTAATTATATGTAATTATAAATAATTATAAATTATAAATTATATTTATATTTATATTTATATTTATAATTATATTTATAATTATATTATATTATATTATATTATGTTATATTATATTATGTTTATATTTATATTTATATTTATATTATATTTATAATTATATTTATATTTATATTTATTATAAATTATAAATTTATGTAATTATGATGTACATAAAATATGTGTATAAATGTCATAATTTTATAAAAAAATATTTCTTTAATAAATAATATACATTATAAAATATATTAAAAGTTTGTTAGAAAGTTTTTAGACATGTTTGCTGTTTAAATTCGAGAGTTTCTCTTAAATGTCTTTCTAATAAAAGAAGAATCAGCAATAAAGCATAAATCTCTAGACATTTCTTAGAAATTAATTAAAGAATTAATTAAAGAATATACCGAGTGCTTTGCCTTTGCCAAGCATGATCCAGTCGGCGGAGGTGCATAATAAAGCATGCTGTAATAATACCGGTGCAGAGCCTTTGCTACCTGGAATACGATGTAATGTCAAGAGATAACCATCCTCTGTTGTTACAACATGAGCTTCCACGGGATAACCCGCCCTTTTATCATTTCCGGCTTAAAAGAATCAATAAAAAGAAGAAACTTTCAAAATTGATCTACAATTAAAATAAATTTAAGCGATAAAATGCGTACGGTATTTATTTTCTGAATAATAAAGCTCCTGCGCAATAAATAATGCAGAATGCATTGCGCAGGCGCAATAAAGAGTAACATGCAGGGAAATAAGCTTCTCTATTTTTTATCTCTTAAATCAATTAAAATGATTTTAATGACTATCTTGATTATATATATAATACATATTTATTTTTTATTTGAAACACACGCAGACTAGAATAGAGATGTCGACGATATTTTATATTTATCGTATATTTTGAAATAAAAAAAGTAAACTTAATGGCAATCAAACATAAAAATTAAAAATTAAAAATTGAATATATTTTTAAATTAATTTCAGGATAGAAGTTAATAGTGTTGTAGAGGTAATTAAAGGAAATATATAATTTTATAATTGGAATTCATATTTCAATTGTAAAGAAAAATTCAAATGCAAAATAATATCATTTTGGAAAATTTTCTGATAATATTGTTCTGAAAATTGAGCTAATTGAAATAATGGAGATTTTTAATCATTGTTTTGATGGATGAAAACGCTGTATAAAATATTGGTATAGAATTTATGGCTTAAATATTCTTGGTTCTCGCAATTAAAGCGACTCTTGTTTGCCCTGTGGAAAAGAATTTAAATAAAATGTGAAGTCTTTTAATAAACTTAAGGAATTTGAGGCTGTACTATAGTACCAAAAAACTGTCAAAATTAAAAAAAAAAAAAATATATTTTTTACGTTTATACTGTTTGAAAAATTAAGTTAATAAATCCGGATTTTAAAAAGAATTAAAGTATCACAAAATAATATAGTTTTTAACATTTTTGTAAAAAAAATAATTGTAATTGATATTTTTTTTAATTTGTGACAAAAACTTTTGATCGTCAATACCAGAGAGAGACAGAGACCTAGAAGAGAGAAAGAGAGAGACGGATAACATTTTTCTACAATTATAGTAAATAACTTTTAAACGAGCAATGTAGATCAAGTTTTGCACAAATATTTATTTTTTCTTAATATAAAATGAAATTTTTATTCTATTGGTAATGCTTTTCGCATGTCAAATTTGTCAATAAGTGCTACAATGTGCGATTTTCCCTAAAAATTAATACTAACTTTAAATTTAAATAATTTTCAAACCATCAAGAGTATTGTGCTCGGATTTTGCATAGATATTCAGAAGAAATAATAGAAGTCTACAAAATTTTCATATGTTTTTATCAATGTTTTGACATACATCCTTCAAATTTTTTAATAAAATAATGAATATCTATTAATAGAACATATAAAGTATACATTTCGGGAAAATAATTTTTTTCGTTGTATAAAATATTAAAAATGTTTACGCTTACCGTATTGAGAACGACATCGAGATTCAAGTTGGATATGGTATTCGCAAATACGCTTGGCTGAAATGTCACATTCGCTGACTCTATGCCAGAGAAACTATACAATGACAGTAGACATATGACCGCGATCGATCTTATCGTGTCGATCGATTTAAAAAGCTGAAAAGATTCGCTTGTAAAGTAAACAAGTAAGAAATTGTGCAAGTCAGAAGCTTGCACATTGCTTTCTCATAATTTTATTTCTTTCCCTTTATAATATCAATAAAAATGTCTCGTGTAAAAATATTTAGCCAGATATTTCAAAATTTTCGAAAGTTAGAGCAATCACATCTTTTTTAAGAAAAATTCAAAATTTCATAAAAAATGAACTGTTTCACCAATTCGTATCAAATTCAATGCCAACCGTTCTTTAATGATATTTTATTCATGCAAAAATATTTTCAATATCTCAAAATTTGCGGCAATTAGAGCAACACTCTTTTTTTGAAAAATTTAAAATTTTATAAACAATAAATCTCTTCACCGATCCTGTAGCCAAATTCAATACCAACCAATCTTTAATAATACTCTATCAAAATAAAAAAATTTAACTAAATATCTCAAAATTTGCGGAAGTTAGAGCAACCATGTCCTTTTTGTGCACATATACACATACGGACATTTTGTAAAAATATGATTTTTCAAAGTTTTAAAACATTCTGAATACATTGGCATCAAAATTTGAAAAAAAAAATTTTTATGACAACAAAACTTTATGAGGAAACAAAATAAATATTACATGTTAAACTTTTAAACATGGATACGATTAATAGCAGATGGAGACGTTAATTTAATGAAACTAATTAAATAAATTTATAATTTTTTATTGTTATCTAGAACTTTTCTATAATTTTAATCATGTTTTTTTGAAATCGGAGAAGTTTTAATCATTAACAACATTAATTGATTCACAAATTTTCACATTATTTACAATAATTAATCTTCATATGATTGCTCGGTGATAGATATAGTGTCATATTTTCGCAAAATATACGAAAAATCGCGATGTTGCTTGCAATATTTGTTTGAATGTATAAGATTGTTAAGAATGTTTTTTATATCTCTGATAGAGTGCTACTCAGAGTTCTAAATAAAAAACCGGAAATGCGAAAAAATACTACTCTCAGCATTTGGATATATCCAATAATAACAACAAGAGGCTCAGAATATTAATAATTAAGTGGCAAATAAGAATCAAGACACAGATATTAGTGCGCGAGCTTATTATTGTTAAATTTTATTAACAAATGTGTATTAAACTTATTTGTTTTGATCTAAATCGTTTTTTGATCTATCTTTAGTATAAATATAAATATATAAATAAAAATTTTTTTCATGAAAATTTTACTCAATATCGCGATAATTAAAGATCCTACGTGTTTTAAGTATTTTGAATTTTTTGCTGTTTTGTCTCATGCACGTGGTTCTTTAATTTTGATATCTTTGAAAAAAAGAGACCTTTTGTTCCGTCAATATAAATACATTTTGTGATAAAAAAAAATAGTGCTTTTCGGGAATACACGTACCTCTAATTTCACATTCATATCCTTTACAATCTTTATACTGGTATATGTAAAATTGTTGTTGAGACTATATATACTTTTCATATTGCGTAGACTTCGTATATTTCAGGAAACGAAAGTGCTTATATCGCTTATTTTAATAAGTAGTAAACTTATATAATTAACAAGGAGAAGGAAAAGAGAAAATGTTCTATGTAAATGAACATATCAGGTTTGGAGAGAAAGGAGACTGATATCACAGTTGGATAACGATTAAGAGTATTCTAATATCTAATAACAACTTTTTTTTTTAATTGCTTTTCTTACAAGCTTTCTTGTCTGATAGTAATTTTAATGTCATATATATATGTTTATTTTGATTTGACAAGCTGCTAAATAAAGTGCAAAGGTCATTTTATAATCGACAATATGATAATCGCGCGGATTGGATGGTGCAATCTCAACGAAATGTTTGGACAGTTGTAGTGAAGAACTTGAGGAAGAGATACGTGGCTTAAAAAACTTTATAATGCATGTCGTAGTAAATTAAGTATTAGAAATGGCCTCAAATATACCACTTCGATACGTGAAGATCGTACATCAAGATTGAAATTTTACGTTGCCAAAAATCCAACAGACATTCACAGTGCGTGAATGCGTGAATTTGTGGAGGTCAGAGAATATTTTTACATATTTACCATATTTTTACAAGCAATTTGGAAAAGAAAATATTTGGCTTGATAGGTCATCTCAAACTGCTTGATTGCTACAACTTTGCTTTATACTTACTTTTAACTTTACTTTTAACTTACATAAAGCATTGTAAATGTCTGTTGCATTTTTGGCCACATAAAGTTCCAATCTTGATCGTTAATCTTCAAGGGTCATACCTAATCATACCTAATCATATCTGATCATAAGTATCTGAGATATCTGAAGAAATTGTTTCTAGCATTCGTTATTTCATAATGACACGTACTAAGAAAGTTTTGTAAGCCATGTATCGCTGCCTCGAGTCCTCCACTACAACTGTTCAAAAATTTCATTGGGATTACACTTTTCAGTCCGCGATGTTATCACATTGTGCATTACTTATGAAATAACTTTCGTGTTTAACATTTAACTGCTTATATCTTTCAATCTAAAAATAAATAAACACTGATAAAGCCGAATGAACTGAACGATTGATTTTTATGAGGGATTTTTTGAGCAGTTTAGACTTCTAGAGTGTGTCTCTAGAAATGGAAATTTTGATCTCGGAAAGAAAATGCTTTTTAGGGTAGCTAGTAGAAATGGAAACAAAAAATTTGGAAGTGTTTTATTGAAAGAGGATCCAGCACATTCAACACATAAATTCGCAAAACAACTTAAAGGTCATAGGTCTATTTTGCAAATCTCTTTGCATAACTTGTTTACAAACATTGGGCGAGTATTACTGTGAATATCTTGATAAATTTGAATTAGAAAGTTCTCCCTACTCTGTCTACTCACTAGATGTTACGCCTTTAAATTATCATCTATTTTGAAAGATCAGCAGCATGGCTTGAAGGGAGACAACGCTTTCGATATGCGACCAAAATTGAGAAGGGGATCATTCTTCGCGACCAAGAAGCTTTTATTAACGCGGAACTTCTGTCTGACAGATAGCAAAAAATAGATTTAATTATTTTAATTGAAAAAAATGTTAAAAGCAAATGAGGAATAAAGAGGAAGATAACAACGTTTTCGCAGTTGGTTAAAAGTCATCAAAAAATTAATCTAAGAAGCATATTCATCATAATAGGCCAAAAAGAAAATAGTTTATAACAACTGTATAAAAATATATATAATTAATTAATAATTATATATATTATATATACAGGGTGTCCCAGAATAATAAGAACAAAACTCATGTGCAGATAGAGCTGACTCAAATTGAATCAAAAAGTCCTTTATTATTTTTTATATTACGCCTCATTATTCTGGGACACCCTGTATATTATATATATATATATATACATATATATATATATACATATATATATACATATATATATATATACATACATATATACATACGTACATATATATATATATATATATATATATATATATATATATATATATATATAGATTAGATATACAATTTATTGATTCCTCTTGAGGTTACAATCTCTTACAAATTACTTACATCCACCTTAACTCTAGCTTATCTATATACATATATATATATATATATATATATATATATATATATATATATATATATATATATATAGATTAGATATACGATTTATTGATTCCCCTTGGGGTTACAATCTCTTACAAATTACTTACATCCACCTTAACTCTAGCTTATAATCTTAATTCTAACTTATCTTATTTTAACTTTTACCTATTTCTATCCTGCCTACAAACACACACACACACACACTGCTACTTGCCCTGCTCTCTAATTCTCGATCCGATCTCTTTGCTCTGCATCATTCCATCTTTACTCTTCAATTCCTGATTCCAACGCATCGTCTCTCTCACTCCTTATCCCGCATCTGATCCCCAACATCTCCTGCCAGCCTTTCTCTACCCTCCAATTCATACATCTTTCTCAAACATACTCCCATGTTTCCTCCTCCCTTCCACATAATCTACAGCTTTTTTTCTCTTCATCCTTCCAGTACCAATTCCCCCTATTCCGTTTCCCAACCTGTACCTTACCATCCTTTGCCATCTACTTTCCCCCCAGTCACTCTTCTGGTACTCTGGGATCCCACTCCCTTTGATTTCTCCGTAGCACCTAATGTATCTTGACCCTTCTATCCTTTCCCATCTTTCTTTTTTATCCATCTCTATGTCTCTTTTCACAAAATAATCAAAATCTAGCACTCTTTAGTAAGAAGAGGAGCAGAACGGGAAAAGGGAAGAGGCAGGGGAAAGTTAGGAGATGGTCAGAGACGGATAGAAGAAGATGGAGAGGAGAAAGTGGACGTAGGATCTGGTGGAGGAGCTGATGGGTATAAGAAAAGAATTGAGAGGACTGAAAAAGGAGATGAAAAGATGGAGGAGAGATGATAAAAGGAGGGCAGTGAGAGAAAAAAGGAATAAGAGCGAGCAAGGGAACCAAGAACAAAAGGAAGAAGGGGTAATCAGAGACATGCGAGAGAGGGAGAATATGATAATGGTTTAGAGGAGAAAAGAAAGAAGAATGGGGATGATCGAGAAGAGGTGAGTGGAGAATCAAGAAGAAGGCCTATGATATCGAAGGAGGAGAGCAAAGGAGAAGCGTGAACAGGAGAGGAAGAGGGTGAAGAGAAAGCAGAGAGAGAGATATGGGAATTAAAAGAGGCGGAAGAAGAGGAGAGAAGAAGGACGAAGGAGTTGGAAGGAGAAGTGATGGGAAGGAAATTCAAGGATCAAAGGAACGTTGTTTTTCATTTAACTGATATTTTATTATTTGACTTTTCGATGATCTAAATATGATTCGAATTGAGAAAGCGTAGTGAAATAATCGAATCGCAGATTTGATGATGAATATATAACGATAAGTTCCGATACACCAATCACGTCAAAATTTGATAATAGTTGATCTATAATTTATAAATATAATATAATTAGTTGATCTATAATTTATAAAATACTCAGTATAATTTAATATTCCGCATACGTATATATGATAAGTTACTAGGTGTCAAAAAATTTTGAAGATCATTCAAAATTTTTTAAGATCAGTTCAGAATCATTCCACGATGAAGGTGTTATAGATTTCATTTGTTTTTTTATCTTCTACAATTACAGCTGATTAAAAAAGGACTTTTTCATTAAAAAACTATGTATCGATCTTATGATTTATATATTATATATATAATTTTTTACGTTTACTTACATATATCAACAATGAAGATATTTGTTGTAATAAGTAGTCCACTAAACGAACGCAAATCACTTTTTGTATTGCTCTCTTTTAATAAACTATGTATCTTGTGTGATTATTCAGTGATCAGTGTCATACTAAGTATTCCGTGATCTGATTCTTTGCATATATTTGACTAATCCCCCTTCAAGAGACAACTCTCCCAATCGCTTTAAAAGAGCTCCTCGTAATGATTGAATATGTTTCGCAGCTTTTTATAATTATGAACCGTTTCTAAATATAGAGGACAGATTTTATATACACATACACACACATACATATATATATATATATATATATATATATATATATATATATACACACATATTGATGAATGTCATGACGTAGGACTTTCTATGTTTATGATAAAAATTAAATTATTTTTCATCTTAAATTTAAAATAATTGATTTATAGAAATATTACATTAGTTTTATTGAAATAAGATGTATAAGATAAGAAATATTTAAGAAAGGAACTAAAAAGTTAAAACAATTCTTAAAAATTATTCTTGTGTAAACATTATAATTTGCAGTAATAATTAATTATAATTTGTAGTAATAAACAATGAGAAATACAGATCGAAAAATCATCTATTATGTTTTTATTATATGGACGTCTAATAGATAATTAATAAACGTTTTATCGATTTGCATTTCTCAATAGAAAATACATTGTGTTATTTTTGTACCTTGCTTGAGACATATGTAAATTTATTATTTAGTGTTACGTGTTTGTAATTATATTAATACATTTAAAAGAGATATTCAAATTAATAGGAATATGTAAATGTAATATTACATAAATCTTAGATTGTATCATGATTTATTCAAATTAATAGGAATATATAAATGTAATATTACATAAATCTTAGATTGTATCATGATTTATGTAATATTGTACTCGTAACAAGTGGTTAATAGGATATATTCAAATTAATAGGAATATGTAAATGTAATATTACATAAATCTTAGATTGTATCATGATTTATGTAATATTGTACTCGTAACAAGTGGTAAAAAAATTCTGCGTCATGTACGATATTTTCATTAGAAGATAAGAATCAGTGATAATATGCGACAAAAAGAAAACGACGATTGCGGTTGTATCACATGCGAGAGACACATGAAAATCAATCAACTATTTCAAGGTCATCTCCGTGGAAGCGAGTGTCGAACAACATATTAAATATTTACATAATATTAATGAATACAATTTTGCGGAATGATAATGCAAAATTATTCTCTGGACAAATGGCATGTTGTTTTTTAATATTAATCGCTGCTCTTATATTTTTTCTTTCACATCAAATAGAACAAAAAATTTTTAAATTATATACCAGAGGTATGGAATTAAATTCAATAGTTGTGTAATATGTCAATAAGAGAATCGCTTGTCTGAGGACGAAATGTGCTTCAAATATGCATCGACAGATATATCTTTAAAATTGATAAGTTCGCAGTATATTATATACTGCGAATTGTCGATCATCCAATCAGAGCAAAGTAGCTACTTGGGTATTTTGTTCTAATTGAGTAGTAGATAATTCGCAATCCGAAATCCGGATGTGTAGTGTGATAACGGTTTTACGGATTACAGAATTATATGAATATTACAGAATTATAATATTATAAGGACTCAATGATAAAAAAATATATATGATATAGTGCAAGATGTTAAAATATTAATTTTTCGGCGATTTCTATGAAGGAAAATATAATCAATATAATCAATTAAAAAATTACTTGATGACAATATAAAAAATATAATCTACTATAACATATTTGATTTCAATTATAACATTACTTATCAATAAATCCTATTTGTCAATTTATAGTTTTATATAATACTATAAATATATTTCATTTCTTTTCTCTAATAAATAATATAAATATATATTTTTCAATTTTCATAGAGCGAAAAAATAAGATTTTTATATTTAATTTATTGAAAAATGCAAAATTCTGTTAACAAAATCAAATACTTTTTCCTCCCTCCCTCAAAACTGTAACAATTAAAAGATAATATAGAGAAAACTAGGGTAAAATCGGGTACTTTTTCGGATTTGTTTTTCTACAAAAAATTAGAGGACACAAAAAATTCTATTGACAGTTAATAGTTTTTAGTGGATCTAAAAGTGAGAAAATAAGACTAGTTGCTGAAAAAAAAAAAGATTTTGGCCACTAAGGATAATAAGATGTTTTGAAGAAATTAAAATATCAGTTTTTGTCCCACCAAAAAATTGGATACCCATTTGAAAGCATGTAAAAACATGCAATTTTGAAATTTTGATTTATTTTAATCAAAATAGAATATAAAAATGCATTCTATAAACAAAAATCATAAATAAAGACATCCTCTTACTTTACATCACTACACGACTTATTTAATTTTTTAACTTTAGAGTACTCAAGATTTTTTCTGAGTGGCAGTCTCCATTACTAACTGTTTTTTGTAGAGAGAGAAAGTCAGGATGATAGTTTTTTCTCTTTTCATTATATGAGGTATGCAGCGTAACACAAGGCAAATAACAAACACGACAATTGTACATTTCAATATCGATCTTTTTTGGTCCCAAAAACTTTGGACGTCTTTCAAGAAAGAAATACGTGAATACGATTTATCTCAAAAGAATGATGATGTCAAACTACTATTAATAACACGAATTGGCCAAAGATAATAGCACTTATCATGAAGAAGCAGAGGTAGCATTCATCATCTTGAATAACTAAACAAATAATAAATAGAGGAAAACTGGTTTGATCGCCATACCCAGTTTTCCTCCACTCATTATTTGTTCAGCTATTCAAGATGATGAATATATTTCAATTGATTAACAAAAAAGATATTGTAGTTTATGCAAGATTTCTTAGAATGGAATAGGAATCAAAGTAAAGTTTATTACAAATATATTGGTGTATATGATCTCGATATTAAATTACTCATTGTCAGATTTTTTCAAAGTGTTCGGAAATTGCGATAAACCGGAAAAGAAAACCTATAATGATGAAAGAAACAGAGATCGGTGCTTGTTTATTGCACGTTATAAAGAATTAGCAGCACGTTTGTAGAAGAGTAGATACAAATTTAATATAACGATTAAAAGTACTATCAATCTATCGAAACGTGCATATGCTATTTTTACGAGTTGTTTGTGTCACGCTTTAATTACGATAATTATATTGTTACGTCTTGACGACTCCATAATTCCTTCCTTCCGCGAAATTGCGAAAGAGTCGCCAGGACTGCAATCTAATGGCGATAAAAATAAATCATTTAATAAATAAAGCATCGCATACTCTACGTGTTTCGTAAACTCTTAGTCACTTGTCAATAACTGTATATCTATGAGTAACAGTGAGAAAGACGCGAGAAGATCGGTGATGAAACCACGTCGATTCTCTCGAATAAATAAAAATTGATAAATACTCCTTGCAGTAGAATTTTCCGGCGGAAGAATAAACAGTACCTAAAAAATAATAAATTTTTCTAACAAAATACTTAACAAATAGAGCCGTACTATTTGATGAAAAATAATCATAAGAAAATAAATTCTTTCCTAATCATGAAGAAATAAGACTGTTTCTAATCAAATCACTTGCGCGAGAATCCGCTAGGAAAGGCAATAATCAAGAAACTTTGAACTGATATCAGACTCACCAATCGACGATCACCGCGAGAAAAAAAACGAAATGTAGGAGAAACACTCCCCGTGTCCTCGTTGGACACTGGGATAATTTCTAATTCGTTAAATTTTTGGAGGATCCCTACTTCTAAAAATTAGAACACACCTTCGGAAAAGAACTATAAAAAGGAGACTCGAGACACACAATAATAGTGCACACAAAAATCAAGACTTCAGACTTTATTCACTTACCAGTTATTATTACTGTAGTCTTATTTCGTGCTTGTGCATAGTGAGTTATTAGAATTAGTTACTTGTGCAACCAGTATCCTCATTTGGGATCATCTTCAGATGAACCCATTTGCAACCATGAATCAAGCATCGAGCTATCGACCTGAGACACAGAGCGAAACACCGTACTAATTCGCCATCCCTCCGACTCCAAATTGCTATTCTTAAAAAATAAGTCTAATTAAATAATTCTTCTCTTTTCTTCTTTTGTCTTATGTCTTATTTAAATCAAAACAATTCCGTAAGATGTTTTAATCTTTTAAATCATTCTCTCATCAACTCGTTCCGTAATAGCTGTAATAAACTTTAGAAAATTTTAAAAACCTAATTTAACTCATATGCGAGCGACCAATTTTATATTTGCGACCATTCTACACACACACACACATGTTTATTTAATTTTATTTACTTATTAACAAAATTATTATATAATAACTGGTCAGAATTAAATATTAACGATAGAATCTATCCCTCACTCACTCAGACAGACACTTCGTCTTCGGCATAAATGTAACACCCGCGAATAGATGAACACATACATATACACTCACACATACACTCATATACTCAAGGATTATTTTCTTTTTATTATTAATGTTAAATCATAAAAACCATGTATCAACTTTCCTATTTATTTAATGAATAAATGTATATTTTTGTCTAACTAAATATTTCTTGACGCCTCTCTCGTTCCCGATTAAAGATCGTACTTGGTCCCATCCCGAGTAATAGAGATTAAATTCTTTGATTAAAAACGGACCACTGAATTAACATCGGTAAACAGCGTAACAACGATGTGCACAATCGTTGTGGGATGTGATGGTGATGAGCGAAACTTGGTTGGACAGAAAAGAATGGGATAGCTCGAGAGGATACTTGCCGAAAGGATTTAGATGGGAAGTGCAATTAGCGGAGAGGAAGAATAAGAAGGGGAGGGCAATGGGAGGGATGTTGGTAGGAATAAGAAAGGAATTGAAGGTAGAGAAAGTGAAGGCAAAAAAGAGAGATGGATTAATGGAAGTAGCGTTAAAAGTGGAGGGCAGAAAATGGAGCGTGATAGGAGTGTATGTTAGAGGGGATTTGGAGAAGAAGCTGGAAGAATTGAATCAATGGATGGAAAGAAAGGAAGAAAACAGTAGCATATTGATTGGAGGGGACTTTAACAAGAACAGGTGAGGAGGGGGGAGGAATAAGAAAAGGGCATGAAGAGGAGGAGGGAGTGGGAAGAAGGTCGAAGGACAAAGAATAAGGAGGAAAGGAATGGATAGAAAAGTGGTGGACAATGGAATGGAATGAAGGAGATGGGGGAATGGACATGGGGAAGTGGAATGGAATGGATGGAGGAATGAAGATGGGATGGATGATGGATAGGATGGATTTCAATCATGGTCATCATTCAGTCTGGATAAAAGGAGGGGAAAGATAAGGTTAGAAAGGAAGGAGGAATGGAAGATGGAATGGAGGTGGAAGGTGGTGGAAGAGGAATGGAGGAAGGAATGGAGATGGAAGTGGAATAGGAATGGAAGAGATGGAAGGAATGGAAGGAATGGGAGCATGGAAGGAAAGAAATGGAACTGGAGATGGAAGAAGGGAATGAAGGAGATGATGGAAGGAAGGAGGAAAGATGAAGGAGAGGGGTGGTTGAATTAGAAAGATTAAGAGGTGAGGGAGGGAATGATGAGGAAAAATAATCGAATTGAGAATTAGATAGAAGATAAGAGTTTAGAAGAAGAGAGATAGACAGGAGAAGACAGAGAGAGAGAGAGAGAGAGAGAGAGAGAGAGAGAGAGAGAGAGAGAGAGAGAGAGAGAGAGAGATGTGAGAGAGAGAGATGAGATGTGTGAGAGAGAATGATGGAGATGTGTGAAGAGGAATGGTAAGCAGATAGTAGAGTTAGGAAGTGAAGTTAGTTGTAAGCTAGTGTTAAGATAGCTGTAAGTATTATGTAAAAGTTTGTAACCTCAAGGGGATTCAATAAATTATCTATCTATCTATCTATCTATCTATCTATCTATCTATCTATCTATCTATCTATATATATATATATATATATATATATATATATATATAACTTTTAATGGGACACATGCATAAATATATACATATATATATATATATGTATATATTTATGCATGTGTCCCATTTTAAAAGTTCCATTCTCATAACATTTCAGGATCAACGTTTAAAGGAAAATGGTTAAAAGCTGTAGAGAACAAAGGGGGATATCTAATAGTGACCTTGAATTTGACATTAAGTCATTTTCAAGGTCAACTTCCGTTTTTTAAACAGAAACCCTCACTTTTTATTGCATATTCTTGTAGCTTATCTTGAGAACTTTTCAAAACACTATAATAAAGTATTTTTTTCATTAAGAATTATTTGAGTTATTTTATACTTTATTCTGATATGTTTTAATATAAAATATAAAATATTTCAAAAATTATTTAGTTTTCGATAATTGTATCGTAATACTTTTATGTACAGAATAATAAGATGAATCAAATAGTGTACAAAAAATAATTGTTTTTTAAAAAAAGTATGCAATTATTTGCAATATATTTTTCTATAACAATTATTTATTTTTTTTTACACCATTTGATTCATCTTATTATTATGTACATAAAAATATTATCATACAATTATTGAAGACTAAATACTTTTCGAGATATTTTATACTAAAATATGTCAGATTGAGATACAAAATAATTCAAAAAATTCTTAATGAAAAAACATTTTATTATAGTATTTTGGAAAGCTCTTGACATAAACTATAAGAATATGCAATAAAAAATAGAAGATTCTATTTAAGAAATTAGGTGTCCTTGACTTGACCTTAACAATGCCATCCAAAGTCAAAAACCAATGACACCATCTCATGTTCCCCTCAAAATACCATACAATTTTTGTTCAAAACTTTCGTTAAAAACTTTTCCTCTAAAATGCTTAGTTTTTGAAAGAAAAGGGGTGTACGGGTGATCTAGGACACTGTATACATATAGTATATAGTATATATAATACTATGTAAAAAAATTAAAAAGCCATTTTTTTTCTTCTATAAAAAAAGTAAAGTTTTATCTTTAATTTGCTTTTTTAATTAATATTCTATGATCTTTTCTTGCTGAGATATTCACTATTAACGTAAAATCAATTGATTTTGCGCGTTTATAATTAAAAATTGAAAAAATTCTCGCACAATGATCATTAAAAAAGCAATTTGAAAAGAATAGTCGGCATTTTAAAATATTGGCAGAAAAACAGGCACATTACAAAAATGTGTATGTTTAAATGTGTATATCCGACGCTACAACACATCATATGAGCAACAGAAGAATAATTCAAATAGTCACCATTTAGTAATATTCATCATTTATTTTGATTGCTAATTTAACATTACAACAATGCATTTATCGTACATCAATAATATTATCGATGACACTATTTGAATCTTTTCTTTTCATAAGCTCGAATAATCTTTTATACACAAGTATGGGCGCATCCTTAGCCCATACAAAGTCTACATGGTTAAATTTGGGCCACGGCACTTTGTACATATCCACTACATTCGGCAATAGACGAGAAAGTTTCTCCACCTCCTTCAAGAAAAGTTTTCATGAATTATCGTGCGCAATTTCTTCACCTTCTCAATTCTATGTACAAAGCTTAACTTATATAAAATTTAATAAATTCATGCTACGAAATTTTATCAGAACATGCGTTCCTTACCGAGTCTTTAACTAGCCAGTCGTTAGCACCATAGAACAATGCGATAGGTACTGTAATATTCGTCAGATCGTAGTCCGGAGGTTCTGCCGAGTTATACATCAATAGATTTCTCTTGCGACCATAATCGAATTGGCGAAATGTGTTCGTCTGGAATGCTTGAAAATAGTGTATAATCGTCTTAGTCGAACAGCCAGCTGGATCGTGATTCAAGATGACAGGTAGCAGAGACTAAATAGGAACAGAGAAAAATCCAATATAACTCAAAATTCAATTTAGCATGATCGCACGATCTACAAACGACAAAATATGATGATGGAAATGTTGATTGGAGTTATGGATTGTATTTCGATCATAAGTCAGTACTCACGTAATCAAACTGCTCGGGATCGTCACCGCAGATCAGAAATATCAAGCGAGTGCAGAATTTCTGCTGGGTGAGATTCTGATTGCAAGCGTATTTTGAAAGAAATCTCAAAAGATTATTCTGCGGAAGGAGCTCGTTGTAGGAGAAAAGTTGCATGATCATCTGTAAAGAAAATTTTCTTATTTGAAATGTAATTTACTTGTAATTTTTTCCTATACAAGTTTTAATGTTTGAGAATAAATAAATTTTTAAAAGCAATTTATTAATTGATTAAGATAATTTAAAGAGGTTTTGAGAGTTGCTTTGAACTTAATTTTAACTCGTTGAAGAAGATCTCGTCAAATGGAAGATTAAATAATATATGGCAGAATCGAATAAGATGAATTGAAGCAAAAACTATTAGTTTTCCAAAATCATCTTTTTCGAAAGTTTTAAAAAGAGCTAAGAGAAAATACTCTATGACAATTATACAATATTTTATTTATAAAAGATAAATCTTTTTGAATTTTGTCATGAGAGATTCATAAAGTATAAAAAAAATCAAAGTTGGAAAATAATTTCGTTATTTATAATCGTCGCATCTTTTGGATAATAAAAATAATTTCAATAAAATTTAATTCTACTTTAAATTTAGGTCTTTTAATTTTTATAAATTATTGCATATTAAAAACAAATTTGACTTATGAATTAGTGACAGAATTGCTTCAAGTTAACGATAAAAAGTAAGGTGATTTGGGTCATTTACACATCTATAAAAAGAAAAGACTAAAATTTTATTTAAAGTCACTTACAGAATTTAAAAAAAAACATTTTTTGAAATGTTTTTTTATTTTTAAAGTAGATATTAAAATTCGAAATTATTAAAATTATTATACGTTTTATGTCAATATCAATATCAAAATTATAACGTTTTGTTATATATTAATATTGACAAATGTTAAAAATGTGTATAAAAAAGTAAAAGTTTTATTTGTGTCTGTTTTATATATTATTTGGTTTTATAATAGTGTTAATAAAAAAAGTGATTGAAACTGTAAAAGCTTATTATTTTCTAGCAATGAGTAACAGTGTGTAACTTTTATAAAATTATTTTTCTAATTTTGGATATATAAAATATACTGTTTGTGCATTTTTTATAACAATTTTTTAACAAAATTCTATTAAAATAATATTTCATTTAGAATAAATTAAAAAATGTAATTTTGTATTATCTATTTCTCTACTCAAAGTTTCAATCGCTTTTAATTTGAAAATTATTGAAATCTTTTATTTCACGGTTTAAATATAATATTCATTTAAAAGTCTATCATTTAAAAATAATATTGTTGCATGTTTATAGATATAATAGAAAGTAACGAGATATAAAATATTTCTTTTTTTGCTTTAACAAAAGAATATTGTTTTAAACAAATTATTGTATCTCGCGATAATAAATTATTTTCTTACAATGTTGATGTATAATATCTTTTATCAAACCTTGATCTCTCTCAGAAAGGGGTAATGTAAGTGATTGGATTTCTTATATTGCTTTTAATAAAGACTGTTGGCGCGAGGCTGATCATCATTTTCACCATTTTAGTGATTTCCGGTCGCTTTGATGCCATTATATAAAAGATGTTGTGCCCATCGAATGACCAATGTATGTATGCAACGGTTGCGATGTTATATTAGTAATAAATGTAATCATCGCGGGTAAATCGTAGATGCCGATTTTGTTATAGCTGGTGAAAAATTCAATTGATATATATATATATATATATATATATATATATATATATATAATATCGTCACAAGATATAATAAGTATATATAACATCAGAAATAATAAAATACATCTGTTGTTATAAAATAAACACTTTTTCTTTTGTTAAAATTTCTGAAAATACATTATTTTCGAAAAATATTATTGTTGACAATATACAGTGTATTTGTTATTTCTTGATTCTTTCTGTAAAAATTTTAATAATTTTGACGTATTAAAAAATGAGACATCTTAAAAACAATTATAAGCTAAACGGGGAAAAAATGCTTGTTTTTTGAGAAGAGAATGATTGCCTCAATCTGCATTCTACTAATAGAAGGGAGAGGGATATTTTATATAATTAGACTATATAGAGTCTCTAGATAGGTGCCGTTTAAAATGATTGTTGTATATTACAGTAGTTATTTTACAAATTAAAAAAAAAGAAAATAAAAAATATATATACATATATAGATAAATAAGGTAAAACCTGGTACTTTTCTGGATTTGTCTTTTTACAAAAAATCAAATCAGTACAAAAAATTGTACTGATAATTTTAAGTAGACTTCAAATTATGAGAAAACAAGGCTATTTGCTGAAAAAATTTTGAAGTTTACCAAAAATAACAAGATTTTTTGAAGAAGTCAATATACTTAATTTTACTCCAACGATAGGAAAATGAATGAAATACCAATTCAAAAGCATGTAACGTAGCAATTTTCAAATCTTAATTTATTTGATCAAAATACAAAAAATGTATTCTATCAACAAAAATCCTAAACAAACACATTCTTTTCCTCTACATTGGCTGCAGGATTTTCTTATTTAATCTTTTAACTTTAGAAACCTCAAAAAACTTTTCTTTTAATGGGTTTTTTTTTCTGAGTGGCAGTTTTTATTTTCAACTGCTTTTTGTAGGGAGAGAAAATCAGGATGAGAGATTTTTTCTCTTTTCATTATATGAAATGTGTAGGTACTCGGTTTTGCTCAGGTTATATTTAATAAGTTATCATATATATAGTAAGATTTATTACATATATGTTCTAGACCGAGGAATAGAGATTGTAAAATATTAGATACAGATAGCATGCTTTGATAGAGTATAGCAGCTACTTCTTTCTACTTTCTTTTGTATACGTTTTGACTAAGAGAATGAGATGTAATCTATTATTATATTAATGTATTACACGTCTACTATTATACGGTTTTGCCCCATCACGAAAAGGAAAATGACAAACACGGTGGATGTACATTTCAGCGTACAAATTGATGTACGATTTGACGATAAAAATTAGTGCGATATACTTTTTGAATATAGAGTTTGAGTACAGAATGCAATGCTGCCTTTACTGAAACAAGTGCTCTGTGTAGAAAAAAGACAACAACGACTCAATTGTTGCATCAATATCGATCTTTTTTAGCCTGAGAAACTTTGGACTTTTGTCAAAAAAGAAATATCGTGTGCACATAAGCACAATTCATTTCAAAATAATGATGTCAATCTAATAACACACAAATTGGCCAAAGATAATAGCATTTATCATGAAGAAACTGAGGTACCCAGTTTGATCCACCTACCCAGTTTTACTCTACTTTCCTCTATATGTATATGTATAAATATATAAATAAGTATATACGTAAAAATTTATTTACTTATGTTTGATACTAAGTTAATTCCGACATTATAATTCTATTATTTTCAAAGTATCATCATTTTTATTTTATTTGCAAATACCTGAAATCCCAAAATTTTGATTCCGATGGCGATAAAGAAATATGGGCTCTTGAGTAAGTATTACCACGAAAATTGCCCAACCAAACATCGTATCCCTGATCCGCTAATAAATAAGCTAGAATGCAAAAAAGAAACATGATTTGCAATACTTATTACATATTTGTGTCTATAATTACATAATTAGTAACTTGTCCCATAATATCCTAATATACAATTTTCTTTCTATCAATATTTTTTCATATATTTTAATATATTTTAATCATTTATATTAAGACAGCAAATTAATTTATAATGCGTTTACGTTATTATTTAATAAATTAAATAAACAATTTTAAATTTAAAATATACAAGTTAGTAGACCCGAAATCAATCGCATCATCATGTGCAGATAAAATAGATAAAACTGAGAGAAAAAGTCCTTTACCATTTTGTAATTTTTGTAATAATTATTGAGAAATTAATTAAAATAGATTGGCCAATTCGAGCTGATATTAGCGCGCGGCGAGAAAAGACGGCCATGGATATACATATGTATATTATATATCTATGTTTGTAGAACGTTTCTCCCAAAACTTTGTTTCTCGAGTAGCGAGAAGAGACAATCCAAAACTTTACACGTTTGGCAACTATAAACTTTTAAATTGTCTAATCTCGTTACACACATATACTCGCGCGAATTGGTCAATCTTTTTAAATTAATTTCTCAATAATTATAACGACAATCGCAAAATGGTGAAGAGATTTTCTCTTCGGTTTCACCTGTTTTAACTTAGAGATGATAACAGTCATTATGAGATATTTTGTATATTTAGGTATCATGTAATTATATGTAATTATAAATAATTATAAATTATAAATTATATTTATATTTATATTTATATTTATAATTATATTTATAATTATATTATATTATATTATATTATGTTATATTATATTATGTTTATATTTATATTTATATTTATATTATATTTATAATTATATTTATATTTATATTTATTATAAATTATAAATTTATGTAATTATGATGTACATAAAATATGTGTATAAATGTCATAATTTTATAAAAAAATATTTCTTTAATAAATAATATACATTATAAAATATATTAAAAGTTTGTTAGAAAGTTTTTAGACATGTTTGCTGTTTAAATTCGAGAGTTTCTCTTAAATGTCTTTCTAATAAAAGAAGAATCAGCAATAAAGCATAAATCTCTAGACATTTCTTAGAAATTAATTAAAGAATTAATTAAAGAATATACCGAGTGCTTTGCCTTTGCCAAGCATGATCCAGTCGGCGGAGGTGCATAATAAAGCATGCTGTAATAATACCGGTGCAGAGCCTTTGCTACCTGGAATACGATGTAATGTCAAGAGATAACCATCCTCTGTTGTTACAACATGAGCTTCCACGGGATAACCCGCCCTTTTATCATTTCCGGCTTAAAAGAATCAATAAAAAGAAGAAACTTTCAAAATTGATCTACAATTAAAATAAATTTAAGCGATAAAATGCGTACGGTATTTATTTTCTGAATAATAAAGCTCCTGCGCAATAAATAATGCAGAATGCATTGCGCAGGCGCAATAAAGAGTAACATGCAGGGAAATAAGCTTCTCTATTTTTTATCTCTTAAATCAATTAAAATGATTTTAATGACTATCTTGATTATATATATAATACATATTTATTTTTTATTTGAAACACACGCAGACTAGAATAGAGATGTCGACGATATTTTATATTTATCGTATATTTTGAAATAAAAAAAGTAAACTTAATGGCAATCAAACATAAAAATTAAAAATTAAAAATTGAATATATTTTTAAATTAATTTCAGGATAGAAGTTAATAGTGTTGTAGAGGTAATTAAAGGAAATATATAATTTTATAATTTTATAATTGGAATTCATATTTCAATTGTAAAGAAAAATACGGCAAATGCAAAGTAATATCATTTTCAAAAATTTTCTGATAATATTGTTCTGAAAATTGAGCTAATTGAAATAATGGAGATTTTTAATCCTTGTTTTGATGGTTGAAAACGCTGTATAAAATATTGCTATAAGATTTATAGCATAAATATTCTTGGTTCTCGGAATTAAAGCAACTCTAGTAGTATAGGGGCCACTATAGCGAGACAGGAATGTCCCCCCTTTTCCCCCTTGGCGCCAGCCCCCCGCTGTGATCCCTTCCCCCCTGTCCCCCTGGGCAGGTACCTGAGAAAAAAAGAGTGGGGACTCGTGGACGTCCACGAGGCGATTTTTTAATTTTAAAATTTTTTTAAGAGTGGGGGGAGTCGTGGACGTGCACGAGGCAGTTTTTTTTTATTTTTTATTTTTTCCTGGGCTGGAAATACTCGGGCTGGAACCTGGGTCTTCTGCTTTTCTGGTCGGGGTCCTAGTGCGGTGGGCTAACTGAAATCTTACAAGAGTGAGAGTTAGATGTGGCATTTAAGCGAAGAGTAGGTCTCTCCGGCCCGGGGACCGAGCGCTCCGATTGGTTTGTCCTATAGTGGCCGGCTGTTTGATTGGTTCCGACGAGCTGGAAAAACGAGAGAGAAAATAGAGTGAGAGAGAGAGAAAGTGGACAAGATGTCCGAGGTGTCAGAAGCCGGTAAAATATCGGGCGCCGAAGACAGCAGAGATGTCCCATTGCATTCCCCTCCTCCTCCTCCTCCTTCTCCCCCCAGCCCTGTGGAAAATCGAAAAATATCGCATGACATACGGTATCTCTCGCCTTCGAGCGTCCTTACGGAAAAACTTCGAACTGCAGCGAGCGCGTCGCCCGCGTCTCTCCTTCTTGCTGAAAAAAGAAAAATCACCTAGTGCGGAATTATCAGTTATCAAGATATACAAACGTAATACGAAGCGTTCATGATCGGACATGATTGTCCGCGCCGGTCGAGTCATGCAACGCAGGTAGACGCGATGTCGTCATCGGAGGCGATACGCTATCGGAGATTGAAAGAGCTATGGCGCCGCAGAGTCTAGGAAGGAAAGAAGGAAGAAGAGAAAAGGAAAAAATTGAACGTTTTCAGGTTATATTTAAGATAAATAACATTTTTATTTACGCTACAGAAATGTTTTGTACAATTTTCTTACAGCTAAATATAATATTTATAGTATTTACAAAAAGATGTTAACTCTTAATGGACGGAAAATATGGGAATTCGCAAGTTATTATATACATCGATAAAAGTGTGAGAATCGAGAAGAATCGAATATGAGAAATTATTCATCTATTATATATCCGTATGGCAGTGAACACCGACTATTAATAAATCTACGTTTTAATAATACAGGCTCACATACTTTGGTTTCATCCCGCGTTACCAACTCGTGGAACGCGGTACGTCGTATTGCTCTGAAGCGTAAATTTATCGAAGTTTCGGCTTTTTCATCGTTCTCCTCATTTTCTGTCTCTTTAGCTAATAATAAATCCCTAATACTATTGAAATTAACAAGCTGTGAGTTTTCATAATTTAAAGTAATACCTTTAACTTTACACGCTTCGTGCGTTCGTCCGTCTGGCGTACGTACGATATAAGCATAAAATTTCGGACCGCCGGATACGAACGCTTCGATATAACTGCCGCTACCATAGCTCTCGAGCTCGTCGGTCATATCGCCTAAAAAATTTCCTGTACGTGGCTCATATTCGTTCGGATCGCCGCTGCTTACGTAGATACATGAATCTGTATCATAATACAAAACACGACGTTCTAATCGCTCTAAATAAGAGTATAATGTTAAACGAGCTTGTGCTGTCGTATATGCCGCTATCGCGACGTTAGTCAATGGGGAGGAAACAACTGCTTCTTGTCGCAGTCGCCATGAAACATATATTACTTCGTCGTTCACGGGTAATATATCGGATATTTCATGCTCGGCGCTCGTCAGCAAAGTTATAAAACGTTGCGGCGATCTCACGACTTCCGTATTAGTCAAATTGGAACGTTGACCGAATTTCCCCAAAAGAATTTAAGCATAGCTTCGCGACAGAACGTAAGCCGGGATTTCGCGCGATGTTACGCTTATCGAGAACAATACCTTCGGTCTTTTCATATTCCCGCAAATATTGTTCTTTAGCATCATCGTCGTTTTCCCCGCATTCGCTCGGCCATCCGCTGGCCTCTTGCTTAAGTTGCAAGAATGTATTTATATATCCGGCGAATAGTCCTCCTTGACGCGTCGTGTGATCGAATCGACTGACTTTGTATTGCCAAATCTCGCTTACCGCCGTCACGAGATAACCTTTTCAACGGCCTTGCGTAATTCGCAGGACACCCATGTACCTTCGAATTCGCGCTCATCTGCATTGTCGTGTGTGCAAGTCGTTTGCGAAAAGGTTTCACAGCAACTGCGACACAATGCAAAAGTAATTTTCCCTTCACGCGATATGGGAGTATGGGATGAAATAGATTACGCGGAGCGAGTACTCTACAACGTATGAACCCCTCCAATGTATTAAAATTATAATTCGGTGCCTTCCCGATTAATGCGGAACATTCATCGCCGACATAAATATCGGGATGACCGATCGGGAAAGCGCCAGTTTTCAAAACATAAGGGTACAAGGAACATACGTCCACGTAACGTATTTTTCCATACCTGTAACTTCATATCGCGTCACAATATTACCCGTGCGTCCACCGAAAAACGCATCGCGCGGATCGAGCGGAGATGTTTCCACCAGCGGGTGATTGTCGAGATATTCGCGCATTTCACGATTATCTCGCATATCGCGATCGAAAGAGCATTCCCACTTTTCCATTACAGAGTATTTCCGTTGACGCAGTCTCCACGAGATAGCGAGAGTTCGCTCATAACGTGAGTCGATTGTATCCTTACAGTCCGATGATGAAATCGGTCTGTCGCGATTCAAAGGAAAGCAAGACGGGCATCCGTGCCAAAACATCCGTGAAATTGCAGTACATGCCTTTGCGTCGTTCCTGTCGTATCAGACGTTTCATAATATCCATCGACGAGCGTACCGTCGATTGTACGATATTCACGCGAGCGCCCTGCGTGATTTATAGAATGTCCGAGCTCGCGCTCCATCCATATCAACCACTGTAGAGCTTTACGCGAATGATTATTTGCTTTTCTGTATCCACCTGCCGGAATGACGCCTATCGTATTCGAGTGCAAAAGTTTTTCGAAAAACAGTCATGCATGTCGAAGCAATAGTTGTGCATTCCTCGAACGGACACACATTTCCACGTTCGATAAAAATTTTTCTAAACGCCATGCATGCTTGTCGAAGAATATCGACGTCGGTACGACAATAGCGAATGATTTCGCGTTGGAAATCAAACACGATGTTTTTGTCGCATATCGGCATGCCATGCAAGAAAGTGTTCGCGCTCTTTTGTTTTCATCGATTCCGGAGAATAATAATGTAAGTCCGGTAAGGGTCCGACATACGATTGGTTTTCGACAGTATTAAATAAATGTGGAAAAATGCCTTTATCCGCCGTATTCTGCAATCCGAAAGCTTTCGGTAAATCGGATAAACGCATCGGCATATAATTTACACTGTCGATGAATTTCGTATGTCCTACCGTTAATACGACGATCTTTGTGCCGCTTAATATTAATTTAGGCTCTAGGTTATTACGATTTTCGACAATATACTTTAAAATAAATTGTGCGTCGAACGCTTTTGCATTATGCGCTATACAGATGATTTGCTTAAAATATTTCGTCGTTCGCGTTGCAAAATCGACAAACTGTTTTACCGGATCGTGACAAAATACGAACTCTCGCACCCCGCACCAACGACACCGCACGGATAAATTATTTTTTCGCGCACGCCTCGCAAATTTGCTGCGCTACGCAAAGAGTGGGGATGTGCTTCTTTACGGTAGTTGTACCTTCGAGCGTCTCATCCTGCCGTGTTTCAAAATCATAAAACACGAATGCTACGCGTTCCTTCTTGTACGGTAACGTTGCCGTTGTCGATGACGAAGTTGACGGTTCGTTAGAGGAATCATCAATGTGTCGAAGAGGCTGCATGTAGCATAAGTGATTCTCCGGCTTTGGCGACTGGCATAATTTGCAGTAAGAAACTCCACATTCGTGTTTCATGCTAAATTTAACGATACGTCCACATTCATCGCAAAATCGTACGGCATTGCAAATACTAACGGATGATTTACCGTCGTATGATTTTACGCTACGATGACGTTCGAAGCACTCCTTACCGAAAAATGCACGTTTACATGCGTTGCATTTTATAATTTCCACGTCTGACTGTTTACACGATGGCAGAATGAAACATCGCGGACATTTACTCGGACAACGATGACCCGTTTTATCGTTCCGATAACCTATATTGCATGGTTCGCAATAATTTCGACAACCCGCGGCGGCATTTAAATTTACAATGGGATTATAATGTCGTAAACGCTCGTAATACATTACATTTAGACGTAGCGCGGGTTCACGTTCGAGTGAAGCGAGTGTCGCGATACCGTCGTACATAGGTTTCGCACCACGAGCAAAAGTGGCGAAATTGTAAACTACAATCGCGATGTTATCAACTGCAAGATAGCGTTGAAAGCGTTCGATTTCTACAATTCCGCAACCCTCATTAGTTATTGTAACACCGGCATTCCTAGTTAATTGCATTGCTAGCTCACGCTGAAGCGGAGAATGAAGATGTCTTATATTATTCCATTTTTCATGCAATTTGCCCGTTCGTAAATTACCACGTTCACAATAAACTCGAGCTACTACGAGTGAACGTGGAAAACACAAATTGTCCACATTATTAATTGTTACTATCGAGCGCTTTGCAACGTCCTCGCGAGTTAATTTAACGCGACCACGACCCGAAGGAACCGAGACATTGAAAACGCGAATATCGAAACGTTCCGCGATATCGAGACCTCCGGCACTCTGCGCTACCGAACTTACGACTCTCCAAATATCCTCGTATGTTAAGTCACGCGCAGGGCGAAACGATATACCCGCGGGTCCATGAGTTAAATTTGACGAATGAAAGGACAGCCCCACATAATCGTCTGGTTGACATGTATTTAGCACATACGCGTGAATTTCACGAAATGCATTTTCTAATGCTCTGTAAATATTTGTATCGTCATGTAACGGACGTATTGCGAAACTCGCTTCTCTCCCCATTATTCCGAATCTCCTAAATTGTCTCGTATTTTCCGCTAATAAATTAATGTAACTAAAATTATTGCCAACCGGTTGTTGCTGTTGTCGTTGCGGTATCTCTGCTTCTTCCTCCTCTTCAATCTCCGCCGCTGAGGGATTAGCGACACGATTTTCTGATTCGTTTTCTTCGCTTCTTTCCTCATTATTTCGAGTCTGCGTCACATGTTCTGCGGCCGGTATTTTTTCTTTCTACTACCACCGCCTCTCTGCACTGTCGAAGCAAAAGAAATAATTAATTATAAATAAAATAAAAATTATACCTAAATTATTTTTATTTTTCTTTAAATTTTGTGATTATTCTTGTTAAAACGCCTTTGAAAATTAATATTTTATTTTTTAAATAACTTACACGAAGACTCCGCTTCAAGCTCTTCTTCGGCCTTACGTTTCTGCATCCTAGCGGGAGTCTCTTGCACGCTTGTACTCGCTTGAGTGTTCCGTCCTATAAGTTATGATAAATTTGAAAATTTTATCATCATCTTATATATTCGTTTACGTTACAATTGTACTATAGTAAATAATAAAACATATTGCTCACCTGTTAAACGATTTCCACGATGTTGCGCTAACAGGAAGCTTATAAGCCCTCCTGCATCCTCCTCCTCATGATTAAACGCCTCGCGCATTTCCACTATTTCACCCGCGATATGTAACAGTTCGTCGAAATCGTTAAAATAACCTAACTTGTACAATGCTGCTAGTACAGTGTCCGAGCAGGCACACGCGAAAGATCGGAAAACCGCGTAATTAATTTCCGGCGATTCGTCCGACAATGAGGATAAATATCGTTCACTGTTTATCGAGGGTGACAAATTCGCTCCTATAATTATACACTTGCGTAATATATTTTTAAGCTCCGCCATTTTTAGAATCGTATTCTTGCAATATATATATATTTTCACGAATAATATACAATGACGCTTTTACACGGTAGTACACGCAGATTCAAACGCTGGAGGACTTGGAAATAATTTTTCTAGCCTGTCTCGAAGAATTTATTTAAACGCATATCCCTCTTTTTCGAAAAAGAAACGCCCATGAATAGTCACTTCTGAAAGACCTCTCTGTTTCTCTCATAGAAGAGCTTTCAGAAAAATCAAAAAGCGTTGAAAAATCGCACTTTCTTTGAAACAATTATATGAACAAAGAGATAATTTTTAATTACGTTATTTACAGGTGTTATTTTTTATTTTAATTTTATTGTACAGGCATTTTTGTTATGCTGCTGCTTCAGTAATGATTTTGTCACAAAAATTTTTTATATTTTCGTAGAAGAAACAAAGTTATGTAAAATAAAATTTTATAACAAAAATTTTTTACTATATAAAAACTTATTCTACGGGTGATAAATTTTTATTTACGCTTTATAACTTATTACAACTGTATTTACGTCCTGTAGAAAAATTTTTCCTTGTATCCTATCTAATCTTTTCTAGAAGTTTCTAGATATTTTTTCGTGTGATTACTTAACAAATAGTTTTAGATTACTGAACAAGTTTGAACTTGTATTATTTATTAATCTTAAATATTAACTGAAAACGTTCAATTTTTCCTTTTCTCTCCTTCCTTCTTTCCATCCTAAACTCTGCGGCGCCATAGCTCTTGGTGTTCACTGCCATACGGATATATAATAGATAAATAATTTCTCATATTCGATTCTTCTCGATTCTCACACTTTTATCGATGTATATAATAACTTACGAATTCTCATATTTTCCGTCCATTAAGAGTTAACATCTTTTTGTAAATACTATAAATATTATATTTAGCTGTAAGAAAATTGTACAAAACATTTCTGTAGCGTAAATAAAAATGTTATTTATCTTAAATATTACCTGAAAACGTTCAATTTTTTCCTTTTCTCTCCTTCCTTCTTTCCTTCCTAGACTCTGCGGCGCCATAGCTCTTTCAATCTCCGATAGCGTATCGCCTCCGATGACGACATCGCGTCTACCTGCGTTGCATGACTCGACCGGCGCGGACAATCATGTCCGATCATGAACGCTTCGTATTACGTTTGTATATCTTGATAACTGATAATTCCGCACTAGGTGATTTTTCTTTTTTCAGCAAGAAGGAGAGACGCGGGCGACGCGCTCGCTGCAGTTCGAAGTTTTTCCGTAAGGACGCTCGAAGGCGAGAGATACCGTATGTCATGCGATATTTTTCGATTTTCCACAGGGCTGGGGGAGAAGGAGGAGGAGGAGGAGGGGAATGCAATGGGACATCTCTGCTGTCTTCGGCGCCCGATATTTTACCAGCTGCTGACACCTCGGACATCTTGTTGACTTTAATATTGCTCGTGTATGCGAGGAATAATAAGCTTATCCGCGCTCCGGGGGCCCACCGCGGCGGCCGCATGCTCGCGCTAGCGTTTCCGGTCGGCGAACGAGCGAAAAGTACCGCGGCCAATTAGCTGATAAGCAGCCGCGGAATCGACGCGAGTAAGCGTATTCGCGGAGGTGAGCTCGCGTCAGCGTTTTTTGAGCACCGCTGCTTACGAGCTTGTACGCGGTGCTCTATGCATGCTTATGCTAAAAATAAGATGTTCGTCTAACGCGCGGCTATCGCGCAATATTACTAGGCGATAAAATTTTTTATGTTAATAGTAAAGAAGAGGGGAGGAAGAGGGGAGAGGTGATTAATAGGAAAGAAGTAGGGTAAAAAAAATATATTTAAGTTTTTTAAGGTTAAAACATTCTATTTATTGAAAATAAAATTTTTCTTTTTTATAAAACTAACAATTGCGCTTTAGTAAAATTATACGTACAATTTCATTAAAACCTAGCGAAAGCAATTCTTCGAATACAATATTAAAATATACGTCTAAAAATGGTAAATTATTTATATGTGTTCGTACATCGCGCTCGATTTCTTCAAAATTACCTCTAACTGTAAGTTTTATAATTTCACAATCTACGTAAGACGAGGGAAGTTTTAATTCTACTTCGTTAATCAGGTATTTGGAGCACGCGTTGACGGTGTCGGTAATGGGAATTAACCGTGCCAAATGAGCGTCCACACATCTTGCGATATCTTCCAGGCCGACAAAAGTAGTTTTCTGCATCACAATGGCGACGCTGTACGTTTTTTGCTTCTTCAACGGGGGTGCTCCTCCGTCTCGTTATTATTCGCCGGTTGTCCCGCATTTTCCTTATAACTCACTATCACTGCCCTTGTTCCGTAAGCGGTTGTGAAGCCGATGGAAATATTGTTGATAATAATCGGACTTGGTTTGGATTTTTGATTCTCGCACAAATACTGCTTCATCTGCTCCATGCTGATTTGAAATTGCTGCCAGGTGTCGGTGTCGAGACATATTCCATCTGCATAATTGCCTGTTAATTTTACAATCGGTACAAAGCAATTTTCGCTCGTCGCCTGCAATCCCACGTGAATCTTCTTAGTATACGATGCGTTAAGCTCGTACGTCGTCGATAATAATAAATATCGCTGATCGTTTCTTCTATCGAAGTCGGTCTTGAGGCCCGATTTGTTAATATCACAAACGTGAGTAGATTTAACAAAATCGGTTAGCTTTTCCGTTCACTGGATACTTTTTGCGGCGGCCATTTTTATCACTTTTTACCGAGAACTAGTTGAACACTGGTCACAACAACGACGAATACTTGTACCGAAGCCGAAATGAAGATTTCGAGCAAACTCAAATGAATAAAGTTCCGCGTTTTCTCGCCTTACTTATATACTGAAATATAAGGAAAAGAGGGGAAAATATGCAGCTAAATAATTGAAAAACAACGAATTCCCATATTTTCCATCCATTAAGAGTTAACATCTTTTTGTAAATGTTATAAATATTATATTTAAATGTAAGAAAATTGTACAAAACATTTCTGTAGCGTAAATAAAAATGTTAAATTTAATGTAAATGTTAAAATATTAATTTTAAATATTACCTGAAAACGTTCAATTTTTCCTTTTCTCTCCTTCCTTCTTTCCTTCCTAGACTCTGCGGCGCCATAGCTCTTTCAATCTCCGATAGCGTATCGCCTCCGATGACGACATCGCGTCTACCTGCGTTGCATGACTCGACCGGCGTGGACAATCATGTCCGATCGTGAACGCTTCGTATTACGTTTGTATATCTTGATAACTGATAATTCCGCACTAGGTGATTTTTCTTTTTTCAGCAAGAAGGAGAGACGCGGGCGACGCGCTCGCTGCAGTTCGAAGTTTTTCCGTAAGGACGCTCGAAGGCGAGAGATACCGTATGTCATGCGATATTTTTCGATTTTCCACAGGGCTGGGGGGAGAAGGAGGAGGAGGAGGAGGGGAATGCAATGGGACATCTCTGCTGTCTTCGGCGGCCGATATTTTACCGGCTTCTGACACCTCGGACATCTTGTCCACTTTCTCTCTCTCTCACTCTATTTTCTCTCTCGTTTTTCCAGCTCGTCGGAACCAATCAAACAGCCGGCCACTATAGGACAAACCAATCGGAGCGCTCGGTCCCCGGGCCGGAGAGACCTACTCTTCGCTTAAATGCCACATCTAACTCTCACTCTTGTAAGATTTCAGTTAGCCCACCGCACTAGGACCCCGACCAGAAAAGCAGAAGACCCAGGTTCCAGCCCGAGTATTTCCAGCCCAGGAAAAAATAAAAAATAAAAAAAAACTGCCTCGTGCACGTCCACGACTCCCCACTCTTAAAAAAATTTTAAAATTAAAAATCGCCTCGTGGACGTCCACGAGTCCCCACTCTTTTTTTCTCAGGTACCTGCCCAGGGGGACAGGGGGGGAAGGGATCACAGCGGGGGGCTGGCGCCAAGGGGGAAAAGGGGGGACATTCCTGTCTCGCTATAGTGGCCCCTATACTACTAACTCTTGTTTGCCCAGTGGAAAAGAAATTTATTAAATAAAATAAAATGATTAAATAAAATGTGAAGTCTTTTAATAAACTTAAGGAAGTTGTGGCTGTACTATAGTACCAAAATATATATGTCATATTGTCATAATATTATGACATATTGTCATAATTAAAAAAAAACAAACATATTTTTTAAGTTTATACTGTTTGAAAAATAAAATTAATAAATCCAGATTTTAAAAAGAATTAAAGTTTTCATATGTTTTTATCAATGTTTTGACATACATCCTTCAAATTTTTTAATAAAATAATGAATATCTATTAAGAGAACATATAAAGTATACATTTCGGGAAAATAATTTTTTTCGTTGTATAAAATATTAAAAATGTTTACGCTTACCGTGTTGAGAACGACATCGAGATTCAAGTTGGATATGGTATTCGCAAACACGCTTGACTGGAGTGTCACATTCGCTGACTCTATGCCAGATAAACTATACAATGACAGTAGACATATGACCGCGATCAATCTTATCGTGTCGATCAATTTAAAAAGCTGAAAAGATTCGCTTGTAAAGTAAACAAGTAAGAAATTGTGCAAATCAGAAGCTTGCACATCGCTTTCTCATAATTTTATTTCTTTCCCTTTATAATATCAGTAAAAATGTCTCGTGTAAAAATATTTAGTCCGATATTTCAAAATTTTTGAAAGTTAGAGCAATCACATCTTTTTTAAGAAAAATTCAAAATTTCATAAAAAATGAATTGTTTCACCAATTCTCATCAAATTCAATGCCAACCGTTCTTTAATGATACTTTATTCATGCAAAAATATTTTCAATATCTCAAAATTTGCGGAAATTAGAGCAACATTCTTTTTTTGAAAAATTCAAAATTTTATAAACAATAAATCTCTTCACTGATCCTGTAGCCAAATTCAATACCAACCAATCTTTAATGATACTCTATCAAAATAAAAAAATTTAGCCCAATATCTCAAAATTTGCGGAAGTTAGAGCAACCATGTCCTTTTTGTGTACATATACACATACGGACATTTTGTAAAAATGTGATTTTTCGAAGTTTTAAAACATTCTGAATATATTGGTATTGAAGTTTAAAAAAAATCCAGAGTCAAGAAGGGGGGTTTCCTTTGAAAAAATCAAAGTTGACCTTCAATTGACCCTCAAGGTCAAATTCAAGGGCAAATTTAAGGTCACGAAAAGATAGTCCTTCATGATCTCTACAACTTTTGTTCGGGTCATTCTCCGTAAAAGTGCGTACTTCTGGAGATCATAGAAGATTCCATTCTTTTCGAATACCCTGTATAATATATATATATATATATATATATATATATATATATATATATACATACATATAATTATATAAAAATTTTATTTTTTTTTCTATAAAAAATATTATAAACATTACTCTTTTAATTATTTTCCTCGTATAATAGAATATTACAAACCACTCGCCTATTTCCTATTATTCATTTATTTCCTATCATTATTATTTAATAAACTATAATTAAACATTCTCAAATTTAAAAATGATTATTTTCTCGAAAATTTGATGTTAAATAATAATATTAAATTAGTTTTAAATTAATTAACAAATAAAATTTTTGGCTCAAATTAATTACAAAATAAAAAATTATATTATTTAAATAAATATTAAACTTTATATAATGAAATAATCATCAAAATTAATTTAAAATGCAAAAAAACAGAAAGTATTCAGCCAAAAATTTATATTAGATAAAAAGTGTTAAGTATTTTAAGGCGCTAACAAATTAATTGTCACAGTATTTGATTATCGTTTTTCATTTAACTGATTTATTATTATTTGACTTTTCGATGATCTAAATATGATTCGAATTGAGAATGCGTAGTGAAATAATCGAATCGCAGATTCGATGATGAATACATAACGATAAGTTCCAATACATCAATCACGTCAAAATTTGATCAGCACATCAAAATTTGATAAATAATCTAAATTTAAAATACTCATATAATTTAATATTCCGCATACGTATACATGATAAGTTATTAGAAGGTGTCAAAAAATTTTGAAGTTCATTTAAAATTTTTTTGAGATCATTTCAAAATTATTCCACGGTCAAGGTGTTATAGATTTTATTTGTTTTTTATCCTCTACAATTACAGCTTATTAATAAAGAGCTTTCTTTTTAAAAAACTATCTACCGTTCTTATTAATATATATATATATATATATATATATATATATATATATATATATATATATATATATTATTTTGTACGTTTACTTACATATATCAACAATGAAGATATTTGTTGTAATAAGTAGTCCACGAAACGAACGTAAATCATACTTTTTGTATTGTACTCTTTTAATAAACTATGTATATTGTGTGATTATTCAGCGATCAGTGTCATACTAAGTATTCCGCGATATGATTCTTTGCATATATTTGACTAATCCCCCTTGAAGAGACAACTCTTCCAATCGCTTTAAAAGAGCTCCTCGTAATGATCGAACATGTTTCACAGTTTTTTATAATTATGAATCGTTTCTGATATATAGAGGACAGATTTCATACACACACACACACACACACACACACGCGCGCGCGCGCACACACGCACACACACACACACACACACACACACATATATATATATAAATGAATGTCATAACGTAGGACTTTCTATGTTTATGATGAAAATTAAATTATTTTTCATCTTGATTTTAAAATAATTGATGTATAGAAATATTACATTAGTTTTATTGAAATAAGATGTATAAGATAAGAAATATTTAAGAAAAGAACTAAAAAGTTAAAACAATTCTTAAAAATTATTATTATGTAAACATTATAATTTGCAGTAATAATTAATGTAGTAGTAAACAATGAGAAATATAGATCGAAAAATCGTCTATTATATGTCTATTATATGGACGTCTAATAAATATTTAATAAATGTTTTATCGATTTGTATTTCTCAGTAGAAAATTCATTGCGTTTATTTTTGTTCTTTGCTTGCGAGATATATGACGAGATATATGATGTAAATTTATTATTTATACTTTTATTTATTATTTATTAATGTATATTATATATATTGTTACGTGTGTGTGAGTATATTAATACATTTAAAAGAGATATTCAAATTAATAGGAATATGTAAATGTAATATTACATAAATCTTAGATTTTATCATGATTTATGTAATATTGCACTTGTAACAAATGGTAAAAAAGTTCTGCGTCATGTACGATATTTTCATTAGAAGATAAGAATCAGTGATAATATGCGATAAAAAAACGACGATTGTGGTATCACATGCGAGAAACACTTAAAAATCAACCAACTATTTCAAGGCCACCTACGTGGAAGCGTGTGTCGACCAACATATTAAATATTTACATAATATTAATGAATACAATTTTGCGGAATGATAATGCAAAATTATTCTCTGGACAAATGGCATGTTGTTTTTTAATATTAATCGCTGCTCTTATATTTTTTCTTTCACATCAAATAGAACAAAATATTTTTAAATTATATACCAGAGGTATGGAATTAAATTTAATAGTTGTGTAATATGTCAATAAAAGAATCGCTTGTCTGAGGACGAAATGTAATGCTTCAAATATGCATCGACAGATATATCTTTAAAAACATCAAATTATATAATTAGATAAAAATTAGATAAAAATTGTGAAAAAAGAATTACTATCGTAGAATCGCCGCTAATATATTTCTTCAGTAAATTTGAACTCATCCTTAAGCCATTATCACACTACGCATTGCGGATGCAGATTTGGATTATATACTGCGAATTGTCAATCATCCAATCAGAGCGAAGTAGCTACTTGGGTATTTCGCTCTAATTGGGTAGTAGATAATTCGCAATCCGAAATCCGGATGTGTAGTGTGATAACGGTTTTATGGATTACGGAATTATATGAATATTACAGAATTATATTATTGTAATGAAAATATATATGGTATAGTGCAAGATGTTAAAATATTAATTTTTCGGCGAAGGAAATTTCTATGAAGGAAAGTATAACTAATATAATCAATTAAAAAATTACTTGATGACAATATAAAAAATATAAGCTACTCTAACATACTTGATTTCAAATTATGATGTTACTTATCAATAAATCCTATTTGTCAATTTATAATTTTATATAATACTATAAATATATTTCATTTCTTTTCTCTAATAAATAATATAAATATACATTTTTTAATTTTCATAGAGAGAAAAAATAAGATTTTTATATTTAATTTATTGAAAAATGCAAAATTCTGTTAACAAAATCAAATATTTTTGTTGTTTTTAACAACAAAAACAACAACAACAATAATAAGAAAGGAAAAATTGTCTGCGGTGATTTTGCCCTCAACAAAGTCGAAAT